>NC_135875.1:13457769-13637769 GCF_031162955.1 Sander vitreus | reverse complement strand
GCAACCCCAATATACTGAACATCCTATTAATATATTATGCTGGCTGTCCATCATTCTTAATTCTTAACCTGTTAAGCCATTGATTTTTTTTCACTAAAAATAAGTCTTATGATGATGTTGGTGTCGTATTACTCTAAGGCCTAACAGGAAAGATGTTGTCCAAATGCACTGTTGGCGGTTTAGTTGCATTGTGGGTTATGTAGGCGCCAGGGAAGAAGACAAGGAAGAAGAATGTGGAATAAAAAAGATGATATCTCTGGTTCTGCCGCATCAGTTGAATAGTGCCTAATGCATGATTTATGCTTCTGCGTAAAAGCCACCCTGTGGATACGTATGTACTATGTATGTGGAGACACAAACCTACGCTGGACCCTATGCCATAGCCTGACATGCATCTCTAAAAATTTAACTACACATCATGGCGACGCACGTCGGGGTTTGGTAGTGTCCCATTTCCCCTTCTCATTTCCTGGTTCTCCTTCTCCATAAACAACATGAAATCAAGGAGAGGGTTAACTTTTCCTGCTAAAGATTTCCCACCTTGGTCAGAAAGCACAGGGGAGACACTTTGTTTCTCTCACTGTGACTCTAGAGTCACTACTCGCTCCGAAGGTAATCGCCGTCACTCTCTCCCTTCTCCCTCTCTATACCACACACACAAATGCCGGCTGACGCACACACCAAGTATAAACATCAGGCGACTTACGTAGGCTATGGCGAAAGCTCTGCGTGGAGCCTCCGCAGGACCATAAATCACGCTTAAGAAACACAAAATACATACAAACAGGCTTCTGATTATGCACTGCAGCATATCAAATTTCTTCCCGTCCTGTTTAATATCCCCCACGAACACAGATACACACACACACACACACACACACACACACACACACACACACACACACACACACACACACACACACACACACACACACACACACACACACACACAAACTCGAAACCAGACTCCATTCACTGACAGAAATCTTCTTTGTCCAGCACAAACGTCCCCTCTTCATCCTTATATTCTCTCTCTATCCATTTTACCGCTGACTACATTTTTGCTCGCTCCTATCAGGCGTTTCCTCTTCTGTCAATCAAACTTAGGGTCATTTCAATGTCACTTTTTTCTTTTATTACATGTTTTTCACATCATTGTGAGCACCTCCTTTGATGGGAAACACAACATCATTGTTGTCTAACCTTCCTGGTTATATCTTTTATTCATTTTTGTTCATTAACCATTTATGTCATCCATCCATATACCCTTGACTCTATGCATTACTTTGTGCTCCCTCTCTCTATGATTAACAGTTAAAACAGGGCTCTAAGTGCCTTTACTGAACCACTCAGTCAACCTCGCACATTGGATGGCCTCTATTTCCACTATGCAGAGAGCCAAGTGGTTACTGGACTGCTGCTTTCAGTCAGAGAGTTACCATTGTTGAGACATTTTAATGATCAGCTCAGCAAAAACTCCCTAATGCTGTACCCTTAAGTCACAAGCTTCTTGTAAAAAATCACCTCCATCCACGCATCAGAAATGAAATGATTGTTGAAAAAAATCTAAAATAAATGTATGTATTAAAAAAATGAAGAAATTAGTGCACAGAAATATATGAATTTCAAGAAAAAAAGGAGATATAGTGAGCAGCTCATCACATAAAACTACTGCTTGCATTGTCAGGAGAGAATATGCATGGAGAGTATACAGACATCATACTGATTTAGCAAATTGTCATGAAGGTGTATGCTACATTTAGACAATAATATGTTCAAGTCCTGAAATGGTCTTCTATGGTAGTCTATCCCTGATCCCAACACCCAAATAAGATCCACACTTAGACCTCACGGTGTTTCCATTTTAAAATGATAGGAGTGCAAACTTGGATGCTATGTGTTACTATCAAAATGTGTCCGTAACTTGTCATTAAGAACATAAAAGCTGGAAGATGTGGAGCTGTCAACAAACTGTTTATTGTATTTATTGTTAAACATTATTTGGTTGTTAACTAAATTACTGGAATTTTCCTCCCGGCTTTGTCTGTTAATGATTAATGTGCAACTGGAAATCTGGGCACACGTGTACTTACCAGCATTACCTGAGTAATTATATAGAAAGAACTTGGTGTTCTTATCCGAGTGTATATGCATACAGTGTGTGTAATTTGTGTTCAAGGTGAGCGTTTGTGTGTATGTGTGGGGTGCTCTCAAGCAGCCACGCCTGTGTTAAACTCGACATTCCAACCTCTGGCAAACAGGTGTTGCTGCTGTTTCGATACCATATACTTTAAAAGCTTGCTTTGGAGTTAAATGGAAAGGAAAAGGAGGGGCTTCCAACATCAGCAAGTTTTTTATTGTTATATATCATTACACCTGAGCACAGCTGCAGACCTGCCCAGCCAAACCTGAAACACCTTTACCAATGATTGACATTTTTAAAATATTCATGTTGTTACAACAAGAATAAGTAAAGGGATACATTAAGAATATTTTTGAAAAACGATGTTGCCCCTGCTTTGTTGATCTACTTTCAACATTTGTGTTTTTTTTAGATCCACCATCTCTTCCCTCTTTCTCGCACGTTTTCCTTTTCCTATCTTACATGGCCCATCTCATTTATCTGCCCGTGTGTGTGTGTGTGTGTGTGTGTGTGTGTGTGTGTGTGTGTGTGTGTGTGTGTGTGTGTGTGTGTGTGTGTGTGTGTGTGTGTGTGATCAGCACTCGTAGAGGTCAACCAGAGAAACCCGAGAGTGCAGAGGAGTAACTCCATCACTTTTATCGACCAGGACACATTCTCCGCATCTGTTCTCTCTGCCCTTTCAAGCTTTCTTCTCCTTCTCTTTTTTTTCTGCAGCTCTCTATTCCACTTTCTATTTAGTAACAATCCAGTTGACTGCTCGATTATGACTATTATGAATGATTGGTAATCTTTCATAAATGCTTGATAGGTCATTAATAAATGGATTTTGGTCCAGATCCTCTACAGCCCTTTTCAGAATTGAAGTGGTTATAAAGTCAAAGAGATCTTTCACAATCTGGCAATCTCAAAGTTGTTATATTAATGACTTATAACGGATTTATAGAGCATTACTAAATTATTTAACCATTAATACAGCCACTAGTTACAACTTATACACTCTTTATAATAGGTGTCGTATTAAAAGGTGGTACCAAACTTTGTTCTTTATTGTGCTACTGTTGTGCACAAATTTGACTGTTTGCCGCAAACTGCTGTAGCCTACTTTTGCTTCTTGTTTCTTTATTTTAAGACTTATAAGTGCAAATAAAAATACAAACAAAAAAATAATATAGGGTAAATATTACAGCCAGCTAGCTAATTTAACCCAAGTATTCATAGTATTATCATGAATAAGCAGAAAATATAGAAAAGGGCATCTCTACAGTACAGTATATGATGTGTTTGCACTTACAAACTGTATGCCAGCCATTTTTCACATTTGTGGAATAACACAATCCTAATCTCTGGAATTTTAGTGAAGAATTTTGAAATGCATAAATTGTAGGAAACTACAAAACCAGCTTTCACTATGACAGAAATAATGGATCAAATGAGCCAACACAAAATTCCATAAAATTCCTCCTTTACACCACATTGCAGTAATTCAGCTCTAGAGCGCTATGGCAGATAGAAAGATGATTATCACTGAGAGAAAGTCTTGGCAGAGACACAATCTCCCCCATTACATCCTGTAAATCTTCATGAGGACAAAACCTTGACTCCCCAAACAGAACTTTCGGCGAAGAATGAACGGCACGAGCGAAAGCGCAAGTGTTGTGGTCACCCTTGGACCAGAACAGCCCACTCATTCCAAATCGCTTCCAAAATGTTCCCCTGGAATGTCGAGGGGCAAATTCCTGGGGGATAGCAGGCGACTTCAGGAGACTAAGTCATCGCCACAAGGGGTCGATTCTTGTATGACGGCGCGGAAAGAGACACGGTCGACTTTAAAACATATTTCATCGTTACAATGCTTGTACTGTGTGAAGCAGGGAGCAAAAGGGTTAAAGAGAGAAGGTCAGCTGTGGTCATGGAGCCCAAGTCAGTGGAGATATAAGTCAGTACATGTGTGGAGACCAAGCTATAGCCATACAATGAGTGACTGTGCAACACAAAGACTGTGAATTGTTTAGTCAGACTGGGCTTGGTCGACTTTTCACAGCTATTGATGTGGTAATGCTTTGGATGCAGGAAATTAGAAATGTCGATGGCATTTTGCCCTTTATCAGTTTTCCCATTTGTCTTTCTCTCTTTATCTGTCTGTCAGATGCTTGCTGGAATTGACCATTAACTAAGCCCCTCCCATGCACAGTGATTGTCCAATCATAGTTCAGCAACTATAATGGAAATATCCACATGTTGAAGTGGTGTGCATGAGGCTCAAGAAAAAGCAACACTCGATATTTAGATAGTTTGGAGGGTGGTGTCTTTGTTTTTCAGCCTTTGCAAAACTAAAATTGCAGGAGAAAAAGTTTAGGAAACACATTAAACTGTGTGTTTGCTCTGACGTAAGCTGTAATCATTAGCATCTCTAGAAAACCCAGCTTGATACCTACAGTAATAACCCTGCAGTAGACAAGGAGCATTTCATAATGTGGAGTTACAGGTTACGTAAAAACATGACATATTGCAAGCTTGTCCTGGACGCTACCACATCAAAGTTTAGGCTAACGTTAGGGACTCTGTCCTGCTCTTTATTAGATTAAGCGAAGTTTACACTCTAGCAATCACAGTTATTTTCATCCTCATCCTAAAAGCCTTTTCTCTTGTAATGTGAAACCTGAAACATAATGTTGTGAACAATATAGCATAAATCTAGCCTCTTTCTGCTTGTCCAATATGTGAGTTAAACAGCGAAACAGGGTTATGTTGGAACAAAATAACATTACATTTTACTATGTCATATTTATATTAGACTAAGTAGCTCTACACTGCAATACAAGAGCAAAGCTGTTTCTTCATTCCCACATCTTCTACATATATTATTAATGTGGAGGATACTGACTTTTTGCCTGGGACATGCAGCTTCAGCCTCAGTCATTTAGCAGGATATCATATAATATGTAGCCATCAAGTGCATATTTAAGACCCATTTTAAAATGAGTTGGCTTAAAAACATTTAAAAAGTCTGCCAACGATGGCATTTTCAACCAATTTATAGAGCTAACATTGTCTTAATTAAATCTAAAACCCTTTCCCTCATTTTCTCCTACAATCCCTCCATGTTCTCCCTTCCTCTGTCTCTTGTCTTGATTTAGTTGAACAGGTCTGGCCCTGAGTGCTGTGAAGCAGATCACGCTTTCTGATTTCTGGAGGGCAACCTTTGATCGTTAAGGTCAACCAAACTCAGGAAGGAAACAGCTCCCTCCTCCTACTAACCTATCAATTCAATAACCAAATGCACTTGGACCAATCACCCTCCCCTCCCCCCCTTTGCTTCCTCTTAACCGCACCCACTCGACCTTCATCCTTCCATATGCTGTCTCAGATCTGTAATGTTCAATAAGTCATCTTATTGATTTCAATCTGTGCGTAGAAGCGGGAGTATCGGTGCACATCTGTATCCATATGGATCTTCGTGTGTTTTGTCACTCACATTTGAGTGATCCTTTAAACTTCCTTTCTGTGCGTGTATGTGCATGAATAAAATAATTGCATGTGTGTCTGCAAACCTCAACTTGTTGCCCCTGCAGCCACAGGACCAGAAACTCAGGCTCTGGGTGATAGGTCATCCCACATATGCACAGTCAATCCTGGGTAGCCTACAATCTCAAGAGGAACAGGGTCGAAGAGTGAAAACCTCTGTCTCCCACTAGCCTTGAGGCTCGTAGCCAAAACCTAAGACTGATAAGAGCAGGCAGCGACTACTCTGTCAAACTCAAGCATTGCTCATTCAACTTTCTTTAACCATGGTGTGAAAGGGCTTTGTCACAGTGTGTCAGTATTGGCTAAAATGTACTTAAAGTATTAATAGTAAAAGTACTCAATGCAAAACTATCATATGTCACTGTCAGATGAATGTAGTGGAGATAAAAGTATATATCTCTCTCTGAAATGTAGCGGAGTAGAAGTAAAAAGTGGCATGAAAAGAAAGGACTCAAGTAAAGTACCTCAACATTTGTACTTAAGTACAGTACTTGAGTAAATGTACTGAGTTACATTCAACCACTGGTGTTAAGATTAATTATAATAATAATTCTTTGTGTGAATGATGTTCAGCCAAAATTTTGTCTTGTATTGTGTATATAGTACATGTGTACCCTTAGGGAAATGTATTATCTGATTCAACTGTTTTTCTATGTTTAAAGCTATTGTGCGTAGTTTCTATCGCCCCCATGAGGAATTCTAAGTAATGACAACACCACTGTTGCATCCACATGACACAAGCTTTCCATAATCACACACCACCCCCACCCGTCCTCCACGCAGTTGCTAGTAGCCAAGGAGGACACGGAGGATTAAAAAAATAAAGATGGACTTTTCAGAAGAGGTAATTATCTTCACTTGAGTTTTGTGTCGCTAATGGTCTTAATTTACTTTGAATCAACTCATTTGGCAATGGCGTTAATGTACCGGTCGTTCATTAATATAAAAAAGTTACGCACTAAAGCTTTAAAAAATAAATTGTCAAATAAATTTAACTTACATTTTTCCTTTTTATGTTTTATGCCATTATAACTGTGTTAAACTGCACAAAAAACATTCATTTGTTAATTTGAGATGTAATACTTGCAGATAGATAGATAGATAGATAGAAAATGAGCCCACAGTGAGTAATAATGTGACAGGGGCAAAAAAACGCTCCGAAATGGCTTGGTTTTCACAGGGTTAATACCTGTACTGTTCAAAACAAAAACCACTCCATCTCTTCATCCCTCTCTCCTAGGAATTGCATTTATAAAGCATTAACTTGTTTTTCCAATTACGTTATGGTAACAAACATAATAGCAGCCTGAATTATGTTCATAGGCAAGGTTGGTTGTTTTTTTTTCGAGTGAAAGAAGTGTTACAGTTACAAAAAATGTAAAGTTCAGGACTGTGACACAGGACACCGGGGTTTGCATCCTGAGTCCTGCATGTGCTTAAGTTTCGTCAACAAAAGTACTTTGCTTAAGGTTAGTGAAAGATTGTGGTATCAGTTAAAAGTTGATAAACACATCCTGCCTCATGCACGGCCAACTTTATTGTGTATTAAAACTAAGACCATGATCTTTTCCTAAACTTGTGCTACAAGTCAGGGAACACTTGCTGGATACGTTAATTAAACTTTCCTCATTATGTTAATAGAAAATGTAATCTGGACGGCACTGCATTTTCTTAAACATATTTGCAGTTCCAAATTATCTGCATATATCATTTCTAGCAAACAAGGTTGACCCGTACAGTATTGGTTTGTCTTAGCTGATTATAACACAGATGTTACTTCGAGGGGCATTTAACAGAGCACTAATCAACTTCACTTGTCTTAGTGTTGTTGTGACCCCTAAAAGGATTTTGGGGATTATGCATGTTCAGTGCACATCCCCAGAGGAAACTCATACTGCCTGATCTTCCCACAAAGACCTCTGTCAGCATACAAGCCTCCCATGACCTTTAACCTCTGACCTCGCTCGGCGGCCTGCAGAAGAGTAGAAGTCATATCACACTTCTTTAGATAAGCATCTTGCCTTCAGACCCCTCAACTCCGTGGGTCTACCGCAACAAAGTGTGGTCGGTAGAAGCATGTTTTACCATCAGAGAGATGAAGTGAGTGAGTTTTTTTTCCCTTGTAGGATTCAAAACAAACCACTAATCCCTTTGGAAGTGTGGGAGGAAATTGGATTTTCACCCCACATAGCAGCCAAGCTTGTATCCACATAAAGGGGAAGATTCACCACAGGCCTAACCTCAAATATAATCCAAACAGTAACTGCTATAAATCCAGCTTTCTCTCCAAAGTTCACCTACAGTATAGTCAATGTGATGTTCTAGTTCCCTCCACCTTCAGTTAAACTATGTCTTCAATGTCTTAAGTTACGACTTGTCTTTTCACAGGCAGTGGCCTTCTCTTCTCTCTCCCTCCACCTTTCTGACTGCGTTTAGCCTTTAGGCCTGTGTCGCCCTCCTCCACAACACTAATGGATAAGGACGTCTGGCAGCACTACAGATTTGTAAGTGCTGATAACGCTTGTGCTTCGGTAAAAAGATTACATTAGAAATAAAGAGCACATGATTGGGTTAGAGTGAGGAATAACATATGGTGATGAAGCCCATACACAGTGAGCTGTGTGACTGGAATCGCAGCAAATTCACATTCATCATGATGTATACTGCGTTAGTTATGTTTTAGTATTGGAGCTCTGGCTCCTTATATCTTGATCTTGGATGAATCATCTCTGCATCCTTCATTACAACCACACTTCTCTTTAAAACCACAAGTTGAATCAAGCTGCATTAAAGCGCCATCCTCAATGGAAGATGTTTTTTACAGCAGCGGGGCACTTGGTAGGAAAACATCAATACACGTTTTTTTTGCTTATCAAATAACCTTTTCTGTTTGTGGTCATTTTCCTGGTTATTCTAAAGCTGGTCAGACACTTTGTGATTTATTAATCTTGTATTTCCCATTTACTTACACTACATGTTTTAATTGCTATGTGCATGGCCAGAACGTATCACTTTGTTCACATTGTACAGTTGGATTGACCGGTTACCATGTAACATGAAAAATCAGTTACTCATTACAAAATGAATACGTACTAGATTACTAATTACTAAACAGCCAAATTCATTAGTTCAAAAGCTCATTCCATTATTTCTGTTACTCAGCCCAGCTCCAGCTTCCCACCCACATGTCTAATAGTCTGTATTGAACGTGTAAAACGGAGACGCTTTGATATATACAGCAAGTCCACTGTTGTATTTACTGACCACCAACAGCTAGCTAAGCTCCATGACTGCACACAGCAGAACTTCAGAAGTCCCATCTTCACAATGAAGCCGTTAAACTCAGCTGAGTTAAACGTTACACTAAGCGTTAAACGTAAAATCCCAGTCCTTGTATTAAAACAAGATGACCGCGTCCTCAAACATTTGAACAGAAAGCAAGGTTAAAGAAATAAGAATATGGACCTGCAGATGGCTGTGAGGATGCGGACTATATGGTCTTTATGTTTTGCAGCATAAGACTACCACATGTAAAATGCTACTCCAATAATATTAAAACAAGTTCCCTACAGTTTATACATTTTAAAATTGTGTGAGACATCAGATTGAGGAATTGCTCTAACTGCAAAGCAACAGACCAACATTTCTGACATAGATCTACTTGTTAAACAGCCATATCGTTGATCATTCAAGCAATTAATTTGACATTATGGCCCTCCTAAAAATTTGCAAGGGTGGTTTTTCCGCTCACAGGCGTTAGGGGGGAGCGAGACAACCACCATTCAACCCGAAAAAAGTCATATAACCATTCCACCATGACTCCAAAGCTGTTTAGTTAAGGTAAATTAAGCTAAAAAAAACTGCATAGTTCCCTTTTAAATCTGTAGTGTCTGCCCAGCTCAAGCTGCCAACTTTCATTGATATGTACAAAGTTGTGACCTTTGAACCTTTAAATAACATAAATCCTCCAGTTTGACTTAAGTAAAACTCAAAGCAAAGCATCAAAATCCCCAAAACAGGAAGAAATACTTACAAAAATATATGAAAGAAAAATCTACACAGGTTTCACTATCTGTTTAACTCATTACTAGCTCCTTTAAGTAGCCCCATGGGCTGAACTGAAAGCCCTCACAGGCCAAACGGGATCATGGGAGAGGCACAAAGGACTCCCTTTAGTCTTGCTCTGTCTTTACCCCTGTGATAACAACATCCTTCAAACCGCTGCCCCAACAGACTGCATGGCTGATCAACAGACTCCTTTTATTGTCATTTCACAAAAGCATTGATTTAATCTGTGTGTCATCAGGTCATTGGAATGAGCAGTGACTGCAGTCATAAGGAATTTGTGATTTGGAGCGATACCCACAGGGTGCAATGATATAAAAGAAATTCAGAGCTCCGTTCAGAGATATGACCTCCTTCTATACCCTCAACACAGAAAGAGTTTGGTCTTTGTATCTGTAGATGGGATGAGTCCATGAAGATAATGAGACAAGCTTTGGCGTGGCATTTAGGTCTATGGGCCAACAATGTCTATAGTGTCGCACTGAGATGATCTGATTATTCGACTGACAATGTGGATGTCCAGTGCATCGTACTGTCCGTACAGTGCTGGACAGCGAATATGTGCTTACATAGATTCTATTCAGGCCATCATGACCCTGGGGGATGTACTCCATCATTCATCTTTGCTGGCCCTGCACAGAAGTTCATGATAAACTTTCCAAGTGTTATGATAGGGTCATCCCGCAGCCATTTGCTAAATAGCTGAAAGATAAATGATACATAATACATCTCTGAACAAGTGAATTGTTAAAAGATTTTTTTCTTTTTTTTGAGGAATTTCACTTTTCCTCCTGAACAATCCCTTATTCATTTCTCTCTGCATGGAGTTTAGTGTTATAAGTGTTGAACATTTTTTACTTAATGGCCTATTAATAAAGGGCCAGTTCGCCAGTTCAACTCTGAGATTTTCTCGCATTGCACAGCGCTGTGAAGGAATAATCTCTGAGATTACGTTATGTTCTGACAGCTCACAGCAATTTAATACAATAGCAGGAAAAGAGTCGTCGTCGTTGTCGTCGTCAGGGTGAGAGGGGGAGTGGCCAGCGGCTAGAGCGGCAAAAGCCAATGTGTGCTTCTTTTACCTATATATTTAACGATGTATTTTGCATTTCTAATCCAAACAACGTCAAACTTGGGACTGCATTTACTCGTGCCCGTAGGAAGACACCTGTCAAGTTTCGAGAGAGAGATATGCGAATAACACACACACACACACACACACACACACACACACACACACACACACACACACACACACACACTGACAGACAGACGTTCCTGCAATTTATAGATAGATATATCAGGGCCTGAATTTGGTACACTGACTTGATGTACACTTCACTGTGAACATAGCTAATCTTCTTACCAGGACAAACTGTATCTGTGAGAGAGGTGCAGGGCTGTAACACTTCCCCGTCATCACAGGTGGTGCAGGGGATGCAGGGCTCCCGAGAACTTTCCTGGTCCGAGTAGGTGTCCCCGGTGCACTCCTCACACACCGTGTCATGGTCAAATTCACAGCTGTACAGCATGCCCTGGCCTTCAGGACATTTGGTGCAGGGTTCACACCGCTGAGAGAGCGTATTCATATAGTAGTTATAGTTGCACACACAGGTGGCGTCATTGGAGTCTGTACAAGGTGCCTTCATGCGGAATGGACTTGTGCATACTGTGCAGGGCTGACATCTCTCTGTGTGACTGAAGTTTTCTGAGAAGGTTTCACCTGAAAGGAGAGGGAAGAAAATAACTATTAAACTTTTCATCTGCCAGACTTCTGTTTCTTCAGCTATCCCTTTTAAAAGCATTTGCATTTCCAGTAAGGTTTTCCCATTTATTATTAGATTTTCTTCACCAAAAATGTCTAAATTCTGTATTCAAGAATAATATGTGTAGTATATCATTAGATTATATAATATGTGTGCTTGTTTATTAGCATTTTTTACTTCTCTAAATCCCCTTAACAGTTGTTTTAAATGTGTGTCAAAACGTGGAATTGTTAATGTTATTTCTCAACTTGGGAAGGGCTTGTTTCTGTGAACACATTTGGATTCAGCTTCTCAAGTCACAATAACATGGCAATTCAGGTGGATATGTAATAGCATGAGGTCCCTTTGGACAAGAATTATAAAAGAAAATATATATAAAAGATTATTAAAAAATAAATGTATAAGCAGCAACATGCTTTTTAAAGGATTTTATTTTTAGATGATAAACTTACACACATCACATATGTTTCATAAATGTTTTGTATACCTGACAGATATATCTGCAGAGGATGCAATCAATATTGCATGTTTTATGGAATTGTATTTCGGTTGGATAGAGAACTGGGAAACACACTAAATTATGCAACAGATGTGTGTGTGTGTGTGTGTGTGTGTGTGTGTGTGTGTGTGTGTGTGTGTGTGTGTGTTAGTCGATTAATTGAGAAAAATCATCTGCAACTATGTCAATAATTTTATCAGCAAAAATGCCAAATATTCTCTGGTTCCAGTTTTCTGCTTTTATTCGTGAAAATAAACTTAAATATCTTTGGCTGTGAAGTGTTGGTCGGACAAAACAATTAATCTGATACCATTTTACCAATTTTATAGACCAAATTTAAAAAAAATATATATTATTTTTTAAATAATACGACCAATGTAAACTATGCAGATCTCATCTTTCCAGATCTTTCCAGTTTCCAGTTTGACATTCCTTCACCTGAACTAACCTAGTGTTGCAACTATTCATTTTATTATTGCTGATTATTTTCTCAACAAACTGTTTTGTTTATAAATTGTCATACAATTGTGAAAAATGTCCATCACAATTTTTCCGCAGCCTGAAGCGACGTCTTCAAATTGCTTGTTTTGTCCAACCAACAGTCTAAAATCTAAACATATTCAATATATTATGATAGAGGACAAGAAAACCAGCAAATATTCACTGGTACAAGCTGGTACCAGAGAATTTGGGGTATTTATTCAGCTCAAACTAAACTGAACTAAACTGTGTGTGGTAGGAGACAGGGGGGGGTTGTGTCTCATAGCATATCAAGTTTTCGGTCTGCGTCACTGGCCCACCAACCACGGCGAACGCTCTGATGATGCAGAGATTAAAACAAAGATGAGGACAGATAGACAGAGAAACGGACACAAATGGAGGAACAACAAGAAAGCAGAGAGTGTCATTTGAGATGCAATTGGTGGTGTCCAATGTGGGTCCTTTACATTTTTGTTTAATTATGTCTTTAAGGAAGTGGACAAACTATCGTCCAGCCACCAGTTCAGTTATACACTGTTATCCCCCCTCACCCCATTTATCTCCCGCATCTCCTCTCCCTCTCTTCAGACACACACTCAGACTACCCTCACCCCTCCTCCCCACAAGTGCTCTCAGAGCCATTATCATAATGCCATGCATCAATAATGCAAGTCAATACATTAATAACGCTAGCCTGCAGCATGGAGGGTGGGTGATGGAGGCAGAGTGAGGAAGGGGGGTATAGACGGTCTTTTCCTGGTTCAGCATATTGTATCACAACAGTACTTTGGCCTCTAGTATAACATTCAATCCTTTGTTTTCAACACCCATAAAAGGACTCTTGACTTTAACCACTCTGGCTACTGCGCAGCGTAAGGTGTGTGTGTTTGGTGAATGTGTAGGAGTTTTGTGTCTGTGTGTGGTTAAATGTGTGTTTTTGTGTATGAACCATTAGCTGCTGGCTGAGAAGTTGTCTGGATTCCAGCTGTAAGGCTATACTTGTAATGCTCTGTTTCATCTCCACCCATCTGTTTATTCATCCAAACTCCTCTGTGTGTTTCAGCTGGCCCTCCTTTTTAGCACATCAGCCAGGACCCTGTTAGCTATCTGTACTAAATGAAGCCTGAATGCTGTCTGGAAACCACAGTCTGTCTCTTTACAGTATAAATGGATGCTTGGCACATTAGATGCTAGCAACTGTGGGAGACATGCCTGAAACAACACACGCAAAGACATATGGTGGGTGGGAGTTGATGTTGGAAGAAAATTAGGAGGAAGGATTGATAAGACGTAAGTCGTTTCTGTCACATGAGTTTTTGTCAGCACCAAAATTAATTACATAGGCCAAAGATAAAAATAAATATTTCTGTGTTTATAGTACCCCCTTAGTTACTGCTACGCCTGTCAAGCTTCCATTCTAACATTACACTGTAGTTTACAATGACACCATGCTACAATGCAATGTAGTGAATACATAAGAGGCCAAACGTAGTAATAATCCTTTTTTTTAATTTTGTTTGCGCAGTATGCCAGTTTTGTTCAGTGACTCGTTTGGTAACTACATTCTAGCAGCTATCCTAAACAACCCACCGCTATCTGCTTTGAATTTCTCTTTTTCCACAAGTCAGTGCAGAGCCTGTCTGGCCTCATGAGTTTGAGAGCCTGTCACCGGTTGTCTGTTCATGTCTGAGCACAACAAGCACTGTAGGAGTTAACATTATTAACCTGAAAGCCTTCTTGTGGTGCAACAGAAACCAGCAACCTCAGAGACACAGCTTATGTCATTAGTTAAAATCATTTTGAGCCTAAGATATAGTTTTTATACAAATAGAACAATCGATAATGTATGATAAGAAGTCCAGGGCTTATTTTTTATATACAAGGCAACAATATATCATAAAGATGTAACTCTTGATCTCACTTATAAAAACATAAATCATTCCTGGAAGCCCAAAGAAATACAAATTTAATACTTTTCTTCATGTCCACATTCTGTGACTTCTCTCATGACCTAAAGTATGAATCATTTTCTGACTTGGCTTAGGGTTTGCTATCCTTCACTGACCCAGGGAGCTTTACAACCACTTCCTAGCCTGGACGCAGGAAAGTCAGGGAATTCATAGAAAACTCTGGGAACAGTGTAGGAACTGGCTGTGGACCAACCCTGGCCTCTGCAGGCTCAAGCTGTACTTTGACCTTACACAATAGAGTAAAAAGACAAAAAAAAAAACGTTATATGTTAATTTGTTTTACCGACACACTCAAGCAGACACCTCTTACAGAAGATCCTTTATATATCCTTTGGAGCTCTTCAGTCACCAGTCATGTTTACAAAATCAGAATCTCTATGATTATCATCTGTGTGACATAACGTGTCTGAGGCTCTAAATATCTTCCACTGCAACAACATTTGGAGCTGGTCCCATTCTTGCATCCTCTCAATATCACTGTCTTACAACCCAGCACAGCTTCTCTCCCTACATGGTAAGGGCCATGAAGAGGGCAGTAATGCTGGAACACAGTCAGGTTTGGCATCTAGTTTATTTGCTGACATGCAGCTGAGTAAGTCTAAGGATTCACATCTAGAATTCAATCTGTATTATGTACATCAAACTGATGTTGAGGTCTATTATGTTTGGAAATCTCAAAAACTGTGGCCTGTTTTAGCCACACTAGACAATGTCAGTCAGTCAGCCAGTCAGTCAGCGAGTCAGTCGGTCCAAACAGAAATAATAAAGAAAGATAAAATGGATTGCAATGACATTTGGTACAGAGAGCCACAGCCCCCCAGAGGATGAATTATATTGAATGTGGTGATCCTCTGACTTTCCATCAAGCTCCATGATCCCCTAAATTTTCATTTAGTGCATCATCAAATCAAAGTTAGAATGTGTTCAATACTTTGGTTTGTGATGAAACGCATGTAAAACTAATGACATTCCCATCAGCCTCAGCTGTACTTTCTTTAGTGCTTATCAGCAAATGTTAGCATGCTTATGGTACAGATCCATTTGTCCGACAAGACTGAAGCATGGTGTCGCGACGTCATACATCCATGGTTGATGCTCCACGCCCTTGACCGGCAGCTGATTGGACGAACGCGTGACGTGGGTCTGGCTTCTCGAGAATTTCAACAGTGTCATGGCGGCTCGTTGAGAATACGATCTAGTATTTTACAAAAATAGTTCACCGAAACGTGTTTCTGAAAACATTTTAAGCCAGAAATAGGCCATACAGTTGCTGAATCTGTCTTCATTTCAGATCGACAAAGGTCAGTTTGAAAAATTTTCGTCTACTTTTACTGGATAGTCGCGTCACGTTCAATGGATTAATTTGCATAAAGATGGGCATCGGCCAGCTTTTTGACGGCGCCTTCCCGGAATGCTTTGCGTGCACGTTGAAGTCGCTTGACATCACCCATAGTAATAGAGTGGAGCGTGGCGCGACAGAAGTGTTGCACGGTCAAATGAATCTGTACCATTACACGCCTAAAATAAGATTGGGACCATTGTAAACATGATACCTGCTAAACATCAGTATATAAGCATTTCCATTGTGAGCATGTTAGCATGCTGATGTTAGCATTTAGTTTATCACACCACTGTATCTAAGTATGACCTCACTGAATCTCTAGCCTGGCTGTAGACTTGTCTTGTTTATGTTCAATTGTGTCCAAGAGTGGGATCAATAGTGCTAACTACAACCAATACTACTACCACCACTAGACAAAAGAAAATGATATAGCAACTTTACTATTATGTCATACCAAAGCCCGTCTACGGAAAGCCGTTCCACTCCCTATTAAGCCCCATTGTACCGAATTTGGTTGCAGTTCCACCAGAGTTCCACTGGGGGTGATTGCAGGCGAGTGCAAAATGAATGGGACTCTATGGAGCTAGACGGCTAAATGTGTCTCTTTCGCCTGATTGCCGTTGACAAATCTCAGATTTGATTGTAGTTTTTGCAAGTTCAACATGGATTATAGGTCGAAAGTTGAATGAACGAGTATTTATGTCCTTTCGATTTCTTACAGGTTGAGTCGTTGTTGCCCATAACACGCTAGCATTCTGCTAATGAATGCTGATTGGTCAGGACTGATTACGATCGGAGATCCCGCTTGATGGCATCCGAAGCGAAGCCAGAATGTCGTAGTGAATAGTTCGGCGTGGTCTTGAAAACATTAGCAGACCTCTTTCTAGCACGTGTATTAACAGGGAGAGCCTAACCTGTCAGCTGTGTTGTCGATGTCTCGAGAGAAAAAATGAAGCGACTCAGATCTTGCCGTAAACCAGTATCTCTGGCTGTATGTGTATGACGTCATTGACATTTTTAGAACAAAAAAGCCACTTTAAGAAAATCTAACACCCAGCAGTGTGTATTTTATTAGCATCCCTTTCGAATGCAACATTCAAATTACTAGACAAAAAATTATATTTTGAGGGGTATAGCTCCATAGAGTCCCATTCATTCTGCACTAGCCTGTGAGCGCCCCCTATATGGAACTCTGGTGGAACTGCAACCAGTTCAGAAGCCGGAAGTGACGAGAGAGTGGAACTTCTTCCCTTATTAGAAATTCTTTGGTCATACTAAAACAAGATTGGTTGCAAAATATACAGAAACTATCATCGTCATGTCCAGATTTATTTACTGTTTTATAGGCCAGCAGCACGATTTTGGATCCTAATTCAAACTTTACAGAAACATTACTGTAATTTACGATCCTGCATATTTCCAACTGCTGTTGAACCGCGTGTATTCTCCAGGGACAGTAAGTGCAGTAGAGGGTTTTTATGAGGAGGACATAACTTATAGACAGACTGTCATAGTGGCAGCAATCCAATGTTTTTGTGTCAGATGAAACACCAAATTACTGTTCAATATATTATGTATGTGTGTGTGCCATTATCTCTGCATTAAGGCATGTGACCATCACAGCTCCTTTGTCACTGTGTGTGTGTGTGTGTGTGTGTGTGTGTGTGTGTGTGTGTGTGTGTGTGTGTATTGTTACTCACTGTCAAGGCAGGGGGCGCAGACAGTCTGTGTGACTCCACATGGTTTGACGACGCCCTCACCGGGCTGGCACTGCACACAGCATTCTCCGCTAGTTGTATACTGGCGTGAAACACATTCCTCCTTATTTGCCAGAGCCCCAACCTGCCAATCACCAGAAAGACCGTTCAAAGTGAGGCAAACAAAGTACCGTTTACATTCAGCAGCATCCATAAGATTAACAATACATTGGCACACAAAAAAATGGCTTGTTATTATCTACAAATAACTACATTTGATTTATGCTGTGTCTAGCATTGTGCAATGTGAGCTTTATTTTCATCATTTTCAGAGGCCTGAAATTATCCAGTATTTCACAAGAAAATCTTTCATCATCCGGGGTCCCTTTTTTAGATTTATTTTGGAACCACTAAACTAGCGGTTCCCAGTGTAGGCGGCAGGGCCGTGCAACAAGATAAATCTAAGGGGGTGTGTGATGATTAATGGGATAGGAAAGAAGAAAATGTACATTTTAGCTACAAAAACTTGTCCATTGTTCTAAGTTCTTTCTGTTTTACCTACGGTCTTGTGAAATACTAGATATCTTTTTTCTTAATCAAGCTTCGAAAAGTATTCAAATGAAGCAATCTGGAGGGAAAATCCTCTTTGGTCAAACTGCTTACAACTTGTAGTCAGACAAAAATACATGCTTTATTTTTAAGGGTCACAAAGCAAAACTAACCTTATTTCTAATGTTGCATCAAATGTGTGCATTTCAAGTCCAAACCACATCTAAAGTCACAGATACAGTAACAAAATCAAACATTCAGACCATGTAACACTGGATTATGTCTTCTCAGCATTCTTCTAACAGTAACCTGTTGGCCGTTGACAGGTGAAAGATGTTTGTGCGTGCCTCTACATTTGCAAATGCATGAGACTACGTACATGCTTGCACACTCATGCCTGGGCCTTGATGTTTCCAGGAGTCTATGTTTATGTGACCTTTTGCGTTATATCATACTAAATAGTTTCTTATCTCACACCGGGTCTTTTTTTAATCTTTTGCACACATCGATCTCAAAAGCAAACCTTGATAAAAGCAGGGCTTGCCCTCTGACACCGGACCAGAGGAATGATCTGTCTTTTATTTTCTCCAGATACATGAGGAGGGATTGTTTTTATTTATGAGGTTATGGTCTTCTTCTGTTGGGCAGTGTCTCTCTCACTGGGTGACAGACAAGCCGCAGATCAGAGGGCAAAAGAAAGCTGTATCCTAAACTTGTTTTAAAAGTAGCCGGCGTGGGATTTTAAAGTATATTAGGTAACACTTTACTTGAAGGTATCTACATAAGAGTGACATGACAGTGTCATGAACACATGACACCGTCATGACACAGTCATCACACATGATCCCTAACCCTAACCCTAACTCTAACCATTACTTGTCATGACAAAAACCAAATGACACTTACTAAAAGAAGCGTTATTTCATAAAAGTTTATCACTTGTTTATAATGTTTATGACACGTTCATGACAGTGTCATGTCACTCTTATGTAAATACCTTCAAGTAAAATGTAACCGTATATTACAGCTGTGAGTTGTGAGTCATTCTGCTCTTTACTGATTTAAATATTGTTCCAGGACCATTTTTGCCTGCTGAATGTTGTTAGATTGAGTCATACACTTATTAACACAGTTTGGGTGTGTGTGCATGCATGTATGTATACTGAGGGGTTGTGTGAAGGTACACTCAACATAAATCGTCAGGGTTCAGGTGTGTGTGGAATGCTGCCGACAAGAGAGAGGAGCTCTAAAAAACATCAAGTGTCCCCTCAGGCACTTCTGAGTCAGCTGGCAGATAATGGCCCTCATTTATGAAATGTGCATACGACCAAAAACAGGCGCATTCCTACACAAAGCAAGGGATTTATCAATTTGAACGTGAGCGCAGGCTGCGATAAAATCTCACGTCTGGTCTGAACTCGTGTACGCAAGTTTTTGAGTCAGTGTGGACTTGTGGTGCAGCATATAACAAGTTTAACAGGAGAAGGAGAAGTCATCAGTTGATCACTTATCAGCAATGGCAGATCTGGCCCTTTTATAAGACCTCTATTCACCGGTACAACAGTGCACACGTACGCGCACGGGTCAAGGTGGAGCGCTCCATCGGATTGATTAAGGGCAAATGGCTCATGGTCTTGCATCAGCGGGGGGACCCTACTATACACGGCAGAAAAAGTCTGCAACATTGTTTTAGCCTGTGGGTTTCTTGAGCCAGACCCGATGCCCAGAGAGCAGTGTCCAGCACAGCCCTAACTGGGGGCTATACAAATGAGACAGGATATTATTCCTCGCTTTTAAAAGGTATAGTGTTATGTTTGGCAATGATAGCCTACTCAATACAGAAAACATGACGATGCACAACATTTTTATTTATTCTTCAGGTTTCGTTTCTCTTTTAAAGTGTCGTTAATGGCCACAAGTGAACGATTTATTTCTGCCATTGACCGATTTATTTCGGCTTGTTTTTCCAGCCCCTCTGCTGTCAGGAGACAGGGTCGGGATGGTGGTCCAGCACGGGGGCGGAGGACACGCGCTCTCCCTCTCAGCTGTTGCCTGGCTCTGACTCGTGAAAAAAACACAAGAAAAATAAAAGACATCGCATAAACTCCGCTACTGTGTGTTTATTTAAATATACGTAAACCATGTAAGCCTAAGAGATTGCTATATAAGCCTGTATATTACTATGGGGACTATAGCATACATATGCCAAGGATGTATAAATTAAATAAACTTCAGCTGGAGTCCGATTTACCACGGCAACACTGTTGACTGCATCAGTGATCTCTTTCCATTCCGCATTCTTTCTACAGCCTTTAATAACAGTTTTCAGGCTGCCAAATCTACAAACATAAGTGCAAGTGAACCTGAGATATCAGGGTTTCAATCTCCACCTCTGAGAAGTTCCACTTCTTAGCCGGATTACGTCTCGCCATGTCGTAAATTGTAGGGGCGAGGCCTCAAAACTGAGAATGTATTGGGGCATGATATTTAAATTACGATCGTTTCCAGCCGCTACATTTATAAATGTACGACCATTCTTAGCTCTGATTGGTGTGATACAAACGTTTCATGAATCACACGTGAAGCCTGTCGTAAGAGGATTTCTGCGCTCATATCTGCGCTGGTTTCTACGTTAGGTTGATAAATGAGGGCCTGTGTGTGTGTGTGTGTGTGTGTGTGTGTGTGTGTGTGTGTGTGTGTGCTTGTGCACATGTCTCCCCCTTTTGCCCTTGATTATGTCACGGCCCATTCACCTTTAAGTCTCTGGTATTCAGTTAACCACGTTGTCCATGTTCAAGAATGTAACTTTGTCTTTGTGGGGGAACTTTTTGCTTGAGGGTTAACACACACACATGTTTCATGAGACATGCCTGATGATATCTAAACATTTCCTGAAACACTCCTGTTTTTACGAAGACTTTGGGGAAACAAAAGCATTAATCTTATCCTGCAGAGAGTGAAACTCTAGTCTTGGTAATCCTCCGATGTTGTTTATGATCTTTAGCCACTGAATATGCACAGAAATGTTTTTCATGAACAAATATTTCTTGAAAAGTTGATACATGAGATGTGACACTCTCACAGTGCAGCAATTAAAATCATTAATCTGTCTTCAGAGCTTCACTGACCTTACTCTCAGCACACTCTCTACCTCACATATACACCTTATGCAACAGGCATTCATTCAGAGATTAATCAAATCTGTCATCACACACGCTTCCTCTGAACTGCCCTCTTACATATCGTACACACCCATCGGCACGCATATGTTAGCGCAAAACTCATAAACATCTTCACATGTTAACAAACCTGCTCCAAAATGTCTGACTGACACTTTTAAAATAACAAGTTCCAGCGTTTAGCTTCACTTAGTACTTATTCTATGACCCTATTCTAGCTCCGGGTGTGGGTGCAACACCAAAGCATCTCAGAGACCGAAAACTCAGATTAAAGTGCAACACTAATGACTGCTAAATTGTGCACACAGATGAATTAGATTAGAATTAATGTGATTTGAGCAATTAGCTTGTGGAATGAAAGAAAAGGATGTGCAGCACTTAGCAAGTTGCAGCTCGACTTGCAAGTTTCCTGTTGTTTTTTTTTGGATGGAAGTTTGAGGGTTCAACTTTTTTTCCTGAAGCTAAAGCAAGAAGCAAGTTGATCGCACATTCACATCAACAAGCACACACAAGCATGTGCAGAAGCATCTGGACACGTAACTTCAGAGCAACCAACCTGACTAATAAATGCTGCAGTTCAGTTCAGTTGGAGACACTTAACCTCTGCACCTCAGCTGTCAGCGCTTGTTAACCCATTATAGAGTTTGACTATACCAGCCAATAAACTGGGCCTAATTTTAATCCAGGCATGGACTGCTGTGGCAACACCATTGACAATGACATTGCTATTGCCTTGCTAAACAACGCTGAATCATTGTCTCTTTTTAATTGAAAGGGTCAGACAGACAGAAGAAGAGAGGGATGCGAGTGTGAGGTGAAAGGAGGAGAGGAAGGGTGAGGGGGGGATGGTTCGGGCTCTATCAATATTGCATGTGCTGAGCCAGCAGAGGATGCATACCCATCAGTGGAAGCAGCTGTCATGTATCAGTGATGCAGCCTGTTCCTTAACCAGGACCTTGACAAGCTGTGCAGCCCTGACTGGCCATGTGTTGTCAGATAGAAGAAACTGGAAAATATCTTTCCTTCCTGGGCCCTGGCATGGCCTCAAGGGATTTAGAAATAAATCAGGGAGACTATCAAATGCGACTCTCTAGAGCTCCCATGTAGCCTCTCGAGATTTCTGTTGTTGATTTCTGGTAATGGAGGAAAAATTACAGTAAATTCACCTCATCAGTTAACACATGGTTTCTTGGTGAGCTCCTCCACAGTCAGAGACCATTGTGACATTGTTATTGTCCTGCTGTCTGAAGGGCCACATGTAACTGAGAAGGGTGCAGCTACAGATCCAGCAACTGGAGCTATATAGTGTCAACCTGAATGGCTGCTGCATACATCCGCTCTGCTTTACATTGTCAGCCCGGGACTGAAGACGGGACAGGTGCAAAGACACAGACTCTTATAGTTTTTAGACCTAAAAGATATACTAGACATTTGTATAAGTAGCGATCAAACTCGTGAAATGTAGTCATAAAGTAGCCTAAGTTAAATATCTCTTCATGCAAGGAAAAGCCTAACTTTATAGTTTTTTTCAGGATGAATTTCCTGTCAAAACGTAATACGGTGCTGAAGGTTGGAAGGAGGGAAATCTGAGGAAGAGGGTCAAGTTTCTCAAAAACCACTTACCCTCTTATTGGGATGAATGGATGCGCATTTGCGCAGGTGTTATCCAAGTTTAGCTGATGGCAACCATTTAACACACACTTTGTAAGGGGCTACTCACCACTCCAAATAACACTGCGATAAAAGCGGAATTCATCCTGTATCTCCTTTGCATCCTCACAGCAGACTGAATCGGATCGGATGCGACGCAGCAAGATGCGGGTCTCAGTCACTTCGAAGTGAAATAAACTCGGCTGTCATCGCTGCGCTTCTTCCGAGTTAAACTTCTAGAAGAAGAAAGAAATAAAAAAAACTCTCCAGGTTTGCAACCAAGTGTGTAGGAAAGTCGAATAGGCTATCTCAGTCCAGATCGAAGCTGCTGTTGCACACAGTCAGTGAGTAAACTCGCTAGATTGACCCATTGGATGTTCGGCTCTGGTGCGCTTTTCTCCCGGGCTCATATGACAGGCGCGCTCAGCTCAACTTCTTCAGGGAAGGAGCCATCTCCCTCTCCACGCCCACTGTGCGCACACACACACACACACACACACACACACACACACACACACACACACACACACACACACACACACACACACAAACCTGTTGTTTTCTTGCTGAGTCGGACAAACCAACCACCTTACATGTTATAGACAAATGAAGTCTTGCGTAAATCGTCCATTTAGCAAAGGTTTTTAGATGACATTGTGCCATATGAATAAAAGCCTCGCTGCAAATAAGACAGTGGATTAAATGTAATTTTTTTTCCCAACTTTCATTCCCTTGAACAACTTCTAAAACTGAAGGAGATCCAGCAGATTGCTGTCTGTTTCTGCCTGGTGACTTTGTCTCCCTGAAGCATTGAACTGGCCTTGTTTTGTTGCGTGTAGACGTATCAGTGCGTGTAGACAGCAGCCACATCAACAGACTTCTCTCTCCATATGAATGCACACTTAACACAGAAACCTGAGATCCACACAGGTAATTATCCACTCATATTTGCAGTAGCATAAGTGCAACTTAAACCAGAGTATGATTGTTACCACCCCTGAATCCCTCATCCCATCACTCTACGGTCTAAGTTAGATAGCCTACATTAAAACTTTATAAAAGTGCTTTTTTTCTTAAATGTGATTAAGTGAAATCACGGGATGGCTCTTATCAGAAACACTGCTGCCTTTATGCGTAAGAAGAAGCAATCTGTTGACTGGCTGACACCTGAGGCCAAATGTTGGCCTGAAATAAACCGGGGAGCACGCCATGTTTTACTCAGGTTCAGATCATGACTATACATGTCACCTTTTTGATTGAGATTTGCGATGAAAAGATGTTTGTGAGGTTTACAAGATTGTGTTACAGTCTGTCATGTTTGTGCACGGTCTTCACAAACTGAATGTCCCTGCAGCCTTATAAATGATCTTGTATCTCTTTCTTCTAATGAAGTTACACTTAATGGGCACTGAACTAGTTGGTGCTACTACAAAATGATTCCTGGGATGACAATAAGCCCCATCATTTCTCTGTGCAGACTGTGTATTTGCATTGGGATTTAAGATTGCTAGTGCAGTGCCTGTTCAAAACGTGCCTGTTTGGAACAAGCCGAATAGTTTTACAATTAATAGTTAATAGTAAAAAAAAAAAAAAAAAGGTTTTGAGTACTTCTTCTACCACTGCCAATACAAACATTCCCAGTTAGTGAAAGGGTGAACAGTAAAGCAAGACGCTTTGCCTGGGCCCCCAAATAATTATATTGTTATATCGAACAATTCAGTTAATGTAGTCTTGTCTGGCCAAAACCAATCATTTTGTAATTTTACTCAAACATTTCCAGTTAGAGAAAGGGTGAAAAGTAAAGCAAGACGCTTTGCCTTGGCCCCCAACTAATTATGTTATATCAAACAATTCAGTTAATTTAGTCTCGCCAAAAACAACAATTTTGTCATTTTACTCAAACTGTTTTCAGATAAAATTTTATCTGACATATCATTATCTGATGAAAAACACAGGTGCCTACTGATGTCATCCTCACTTCACAACTGTCTTTAGCAGTTCAGATAATATAAACTCAACTGTCCTGTTATTACAGACGGACATGTGAACTAAGCACAGATGCTTCAGGAAGCCAAGTGTGAAGTAGATCGGATAAACGGTTCTCGATATATTTGAAAGACAACGGACACACACACACACACACACACACACACACACACACACACACACACACACACACACACACACACACCCAGAGAGAGAGACCATCTGTCACCAGTGAGTGGACAGAGGATGGGTGGTCCAGGAGACATTTACTGTCCCATCTCAGGTTCCGAGAAAAGGATTCTGTTCCAGGTGGCCGATCCTGCGTAAAAAGAAGTGTGTGTCTGTGTGTGTGATGTCTCAGTTTTAGTAAGCTTTCTTTTCTTGTGCATGTCCCATGTTTCAAATGTATGGTTTTATCTCCTATGCACACGTCCATCTTCATGTGAAAATTGTTTTTCTTTTTCCCAACACTGACTACCTGTCACTCTTACAACAGCAGCAACAGAGGAGCACAAACAGCACTGGCAATGTGATCCACAGCCTCCTTGCAAGCTCTCCTTCTAATGCACTGTAATAGATGGAGAGGCATCATATGACGAGCCATGGAAGCCCTTAAATTACTCTGAGAGCACTCGCACCAATAACTGGCATGAGAGTGATATTGTGTTGTGTTTAGAGAGTACTGCAGTGCTGGCGGTGCATTCCTGTTATGTAGTGTATTTGGTAAACAACTTCAAGTTCAACAAACCAACATCATTATGTGCAATAAAGGTTCGGGCTCATGAGTCAGTGCAGACATCCTTAATTTCGTTTTGTGCCTGCTGTGGGGATAAAATAGTTGGGTTCATTCTGTGCCTGGGTGAACCAGGCCAGATGGCAACGAACCCCGCTTCTTCCCGTGGGACTCCCTCATCTGCGCTTTATTGATCTGATCTGTCTTTCCCATTTTTCTCTCTCTTTTCTGTACACCCTCCCCTCTATCCTCTACTCACAAGCTGCCATAGCTCGTAAAATAAGAATATAAATATTTTTTCCTCTAAGCGTTCTAAGTTAGAATCTGGTCATTTACTGGTCATCCTGTTCAGAATCGCAGGGTTGTTTAATTGTTTTATCTAATCAGATGAGACGTTTAACTTTGTCTTGGACATATTGGACTAAAAATGAACCGGACACACAAATATACTTTAACACAAATATACAAATGTAATACCTGAAAACAAATATGAGTTTCTACTACAGTTATGCTCTGAGGTTTGTTCTCTAAATACTGTTTTTTTTCTAAATTTTACCATACCATGAGCTTTACTCACTTCTCTCCAAAACTCTGAAAATGAATGAATGACCCTTTCAACTGTGATCTGACCAGGTGTCTCATTTATAAAACTGTGCGTAGGATCCTTACTATAAGTGTATGTACGCCCAAAAGCCCAAAATGGCGTACGCTGAAAACAAGTCAGATTTATAAAACCGTGTGTACGCACACCTGTAAGCAATGTTCCCTTTATAAATCAGAGATTACCTACAAGCGTGCGTACGTGGATCAGCCTCTTATCCCGCCCTGTACAAGCCCATTTTAACCATAAATAGTCAATGCAAAGCACCTCGTGAATGCTGATCAGTATATAAATGACACTGGCAGTTGTTACACCGAATCATGATGACTGGCGGAGAAAAAGCAAAAACCTTCTCAGACGTTCAGGAATTGCTGCAAATTGAATTATAATTTCGGCCTGTTCTTGCACAGTGTAGGGAAACCTGATCTATAACTACATGCATTAATAATACGTCCAAAATGGCAGGCATTACGGCACTCAGGGACAGCTTCGACATACCAGTCGTACTGTATATAATAAGATTTAACAGAACTATATATTATATCCAAACAAGCCTTAGTGATAAAGTTGAAGATTATATATAATATTTATTTTTTTAAAAACACTGCTGTCTGACATTTCCCTCTGGAAACAGCCGGTTCCCCCCAGAGTGGCGAGGACCTGTATTTGGACCGGGATGGACTGGGATGGCACGGTTCCGGCGCGTTGCCCTCTCTACTGGACCCAATTCAGTACATAGATCCAAGAGCTCAGCTTTAGGGAATCTAAATCGGCATATTAGCCAGTCATCGTCATGGTCCCTGAAGTCTCTTTCTCCTGATTCTTCCATTAGCATATAGTCCTCCTGCAGTGCCAGCAGTGCCATCATGCAGCATTACGCACGGGTTCACCGCAGTATTTATATGTTTACAATAATTTGTGATTGTTAATACCTTGCCAACACAGCATCAACTGGTGGTACCCCCCACCCCGAGATACAATTTGAAAACGAAATAAAGTGTAATAGGCAAACATACTTTTCTTCATGCAGATTTAGTCACGAACAGTATTTAAGTTCGGACTGATAACGAGGACATTAAGGGTAACAATTGCGCGAGAGCTTAACGGCTGTATTTCCAGACTTTGACATTTGATGATATATGCACAGTATTAAAGACAGATATTTAGTTATTTACACTGTGTTCTGCCGTTATCTAATGCTAGGGTATTTGATGCTATCCTGTATTCCATGCAGTCGGGCCATCTCCTCCTCCTGCGCTACGTAGCGGACAATGTGACGGCGAGACAGCGCCGATTAAACATTAAAAACACATTTTAATTTAAGATTTGAGTTGGAGGTGTTTATGGAACAATTATCACTCAGTACAAGCGCAAATAACACTGCTGGATTTAATCTTCACGGTAACGTGGATGATATGGAGTGAAGAAATGTACGTGAGGCATTAATACTTAAAAATATTAAGAGTAATCTTTATTCCCACATGTACTTTCTGCAGTCTGACGTCAGTTCCCCACCTCACCATCTGCGTCGCCAATTCCCCATTGTCTCCAAAATGTGCGTAGGCATGGGTCAGAGTTTGCGTGGAGGACCGCACATTATCCCGTCAAGTTTGTTTTTTATAAATCACAACCTTTGCGTGGGAAGTGGCGTACGCACATTTTCAGCCCCGTTTTGTACGCCACGTTTATAAATGAGACCCCTGAATCCTGAGACAACACAAGGCCCACAGTGTTGGTGTCATGTTGAAGGCGCATGTGCATGCTTGCCATAAGTTGATATTCTCTATGTGTGTACAGTCGCGTCTGCACTTCCATTCAGCATGATGTCCTTGCATTTGTGTAAAACATATGTGCTTGTCCTCACTGGATCAATACAAAAAAAAAAGTATTGATTTGCACGTTTTTTGTTTCTCTGCTGCTGAAGAGAGCCAACATTGAAGGGACTTTTATGGGGAGGGAGGGGGGTGAACAGGCCTTTGTATTGATCAGATTTGGGCAGATTCGGTTTAACACACACTGGGGTAAAAATGAGCCTCAGGCTGTTGACTGTCAATGCATCCCATTATGCATTCAGAGACACGATATGAAGCAAGTTCATGCACTCACAGACACAATAGTAACCTGCTGAATTCAGACCCAGAAATCACAGAGGTACAGGATGGTTTATGTTGCATCACTGTGAAAGCTGACCCGGTAAAATCTAATAAGCATCTATTTAGTAGATTCAAATGTAATATGTTGTTTTAGGAACCATGACATTGACTCTGAAAATGTTATGGTAATAAATTGAACAATTGAATAAAGTCAGATTTTACATGTATTGACTTGTATTGTTTTTTTTAAATAAAAGTGGTTGTTATTCTTAGGTGACCTGGTTGAAGGTGTTTGATGAAACAGTTGGATGTTTTTCTTTTTGCCTTACATTGTGTAATGTTCTCATGTTTTACTATCAGAAGATATATTGGGTAATGAAGTCTAAAGTATAGTGCCGTAAATATATTTTCTGACTTCAAATGGTGTAGTTCACTTCTGTTTCGAGGATAGACTATAATGTGGCTTTTCGTGTTTGAGGATGATGCCAGAGGTTATGTCCAGGTGGTTTGGTCAGAAAGTTGGTAGGACGTATTCAAGGAAATAAAAATGAAATAAACACCAAAGGACTATTACACCCTCACATCTTTCAAATGGTCAGTTTAAAACATGTCTGTTACATGATGTCAGTGATATTTCCTTTTTAGAATATTAGGTTTGTATATGATTAATAAAATGCAGCCTGGAAAAATCACTGTTGGTTGCACATGAAACTAAAGAATCAATGTCTAAAACAATGCTGCCCTCTTCTGAGCAGAAGACCATCATCCTGTCAGAGACCACAGCTGTTCAAAGATGACACGTGATACAAACATTAACATTGACAAATTATAAGTCTGTATTTGCATCACATGGGTAAACACATAATCCCCCCCCCCAAATTATTAAAGCTTGTGTTCTCTGAATGTGTATATTTTCTATGAGTGTGTAGAGTTTCAAATATGTGGCTTCTAATAAGGCAGACTTTATAGGGAGTTATACTGTAGTTTGTCATTAATGGTTAATAAATAATTCTCACTCAAGCTTTATATATCAGTTTGAAGAGCTTGTAAAATAGCTTTTCGGTTGACAGGTTGTAAAGTAATGACTCAATGTCTTACTTTCCTATGAGCCATAAAATCTGCAGTCATGAATTTTTGTAAGTCATTAATAATACTAATTTGGTCTGAATGTGCTGTGGCTCTTTTCCAGAGGGTAGTTAAACAGTCCATTGGAGGGGTGCTACTGATGAATTACAAAATGTTAAAAAGACAAAAAAGGCAATGCTACTCAGAACAATTGAACAATTTCTCCAGAACAGTTAAATATATTTATATTTAAACTGCTTTTATATCTGGACTTATATCTTGGTCTTTTATTTCCTCTAGTCTGTCTGTCTGTCTCTAAAACAAACTGATTAACTTGAATACCCTTGTGATACCCAGATGTACAGTACTGTATGTTATTATGGTCACCTGCACACTGCTGCATCTTCAGTGGGTGTCTCTCCTCCGTTGGTCACCTGACGCCTCTTGCCTTCACAGCTGCTTCTCCTCGGCTCTTCAGCAGAAGACAGTTTTCCAGATGCGTTTTGCCAGATCGTCGCCAGGCTACCAGCCATTCCTGCCTGCCTCCTGCCTGTTTCCTCTTCTGACTACCTGTTGCTGATGTCCTGCCCAACTGCCTGTGACCTTCTGTAAGCCTAACCCTTAACTTCCTTTTAACCCTTTCAGTTGCATCAAGTGTCCAGTTATGTGATGCTGTTGCTTGATAGCTGAAAATATGAGAAAGAAACACTCATTCAAAAGGGTGTGGTTAGCTCTCTATCTTGTATTTGTACTTGTGGACACCAAAGAGGTTTTTAGTAGAAACAATACTTCAACTCTGGCTCCATCTGTCAACATTATAAAGAATGCAGTCATGTGAAACATGCATGTATAGATTTCAACATTATGAGGCATTCATATGTTATATGAACTATCCTAACAAGCAAGTAATAGTTATTAGCTTATTTTAAAATTTATATATTCATACATCTGTACTTTCATGTCAAAGTACAGACATATAATCAACAAAAAGTGATTATGTATCAAATCTATAATTAACTATTATGTGTTCTTTAAAGGATTCTTCAGAGTGTGTGTGTATATATATATATATATATATATATATATATATATATATATATATATATATATTACAGTATTATATAGTACAATGGAAAGTTTTACCTTTTCATTGTCACGAAGGCACTCCCTGAAATGACTGTGGCAGAATTAGTAGCAGAAATCCCCCTCCTAAATCAGAAAAATGATCACAACAACCACATCTGTTTTTGTATGGGCTGATGAGGGATACTAGAATAATGTGAGTGAACATTGTCAGAGTTTCTGCTTAAAATGAACAAATCCAAAATGACAAGACACATGTTTCAAACTGCAAACAAAAATCAGGAGAGTATATACTGTTGACTGAAAATCTGTCATGTTTGTTTATTTACACGTCTTGCCAATATGCATGAGCCGAATGCACGTGTATGTAAAACACTATGAGATGGCTTGCTTCAGATGACAGCGAAAAGGTGTCTCAGTCTCAGAGAAAAGGAATTTGCTGATATGTTTGTGACTAAGGACAACCACATGATGCTTGCTCAAGCCTCTCACACTGACTGGCAGCCACAAGGAAGTGCCCAGCAGCGGGATTGGAGGGGAGGAGCTTGTGAGCGGGGAACAGGTGGCTACACAGGCAGACCTCTGCAACAGCGAGGCAGAGGGAGAGGGCAGAGAGGGTCCTATTGTATGTCAAGACTTTCGCTTTACCTGTAAGATCCTGTGATGATCCTCAGATCAGGTTTTATCTCTGATTTGTTATCATTCCTCGTTCACCTGTGAGCTTGCTGGGAAAATGTTTGCTTTTTTGGGTATTTATTAACATTCACAAAGAAGGCGATCTCTATTGATGTCCCAACAGCAAATTCTGTTTTTTTTTCAAACACAGTCAACAGAGGCAGACACTGAGTCAAACAAAACATCAGCCTTCAGCTTTACAAGAGAACAGCATGTCAGCCTACAAACCAGAGAAATACTGGCCAGTTGATAGACAATCTCCTCAGATATTTGCCACAGACACATCATCATATACCACACCTGTCAATCCTGTGCCTATGCCTAATACGGCTGAGTGGAGATTTACTTAGGACCTTTGAGCAATCAATAATTTGTTTATTCCATTAGCACCTATTGGTTCTGATGTTCAATCCATCCTTACTGCTATTTGCTGAGACAAACTGTGTGAAAAAGCCTCACTAATACTGTTGCAACACCTGGCTCGCTGTGGACACAAAGCCACATTGTCAAAGTTGCAATGGTGCAAATAGAGAGTTCAATATTTGGGACTTCGCCTGTCCAAAGGGTAACGTCTGTTATCTGCTGATCGTGTCTCATTGATCCAAGAGGTTCCTCCTCCTCACACCCCTAAGGCAATGATGAATTGCCTTTGTCTTATTTACTATTGCAGGCAATAGATCCCTGACTGTTCTTACCATGACACGATTTTGAGACAGGCTTACCTTAAAGACTCTCCTCAGACTGTTGTATGGTCCGCAGAAATTATGTACTCATTTTCAGTGTTAAAGGCTGCTCTGTGCAGCGCCCCTGCTCTGGACCTGCAAGACTACAGCCTTCCCTTTCATCTGTATGTCTCTGAAGATGGAAGCACAGCTGCTGCTTTGTGAGTAGCACAGGAACATGTTGGAGATTACAGGCCTACTGTTGCTTATGGGTCTTGCTCCAAACCTATGACTACGCTGTGTGAATTACCTGATTGGATAATAGAAGCTCACTCACTTATTCCTAACTCAGCTCAAGCTGCTGAATTGATATCCCTAAATAGAGCTTGCATGGTCATGGCCAGTGAAATTATGACTATCATTCTCATTTATGTCAGTCACAATTTCCGCTGACGGTAAACCTATTTCTCATAGTGCTCTGGTAGTGAGGTGACTAGAGGAAATGCATTTGCAAACAGTGGCTAAACGCTGCTGCATATTATCCTTATATCGTCCATTGCTGCCAGAACAGCAGGTGACTTCTTTTCCTGTGCTACAAGCGGTTTACCTGAATTACATCATTGGGTTTCACTTTATTTTATGGGACATTTATAAGATGTAATAAGCCATTCTTACTTTGTATCATCATTAGAACAAAACAAAAAAAATGTGGTCTTTAGTTAACCCTAATGAGCATGCTGAACAGGCTGCTGTTGTTAAAAAAGTCTAGTGCTGGTTGATCTTAAGCTTCACTTTATGTTGATAGCCTTAGACCATAATGTGGTAATTTTTATATAAAAATAACAGACGATCCAAGTCCCTGAATCCCAGAAAGCTTCATTGCAGCGATCAGGTCGGCAGTGTCGACGAAGGCTGACCACAGTGATGGGATAGTGGCAGTGGATTGATGCCACCTGCCTAAAGAGGACCCCAGGAGACCAGACGCCTGTACAGTATCTAACAGCTAATGAGTAACAGCTTAGAAAGACAGAGACCATACACACTGAATATACACATGGAGCAGCCACTGGGGGACATCACAACGTTTCTGATTATAAGATGTTTGAAATGTTTGAAACCTTCCAACCCATCTATGTTCAATTGATTTAATCCAAACTAAGGTTTGAGAGAAGTGTTGTTGTTTTTTTACAACAAGTAGCCTAATACTGATACTTGTTTAGCAATTGATTAATTGCATGACTATTATTACGTCTATTTAGAACTTTTTTGTTTTCCTCCTTTATTTTAGTATGTTCACAGCTCTTATTATTTATTTTTTTAAGAATATTTTATTGGGCATTCTAGGCATTTGTTACACAGGACAGCTGAGGATGTGAAAGGGGAAAGAGAGGGGTAGCGACATGCAGCAAAGAGCCACAGATCGGAACTGAACCTGCGGCCACTGCACCAAGGACTGGGCCCCCGTACATCGGACGCACGCTTAACCAGGTGAGCTATCCAGGCGCCCCAACAGCTCTTATTTTTGTATTAAGTATTTTCATATGGGTGTGATGGTTTAAAGTTCACAACAGAAGACCTGTACTTATGAATGTAATGTTGTCCATTGCCTCAATGTAAAGAGGACTCACTATACTTACAAGAACTGATTTTTCTTTTTCTTTTTTTTTATAGCTTGCTCAAATATACAGTATGTTACTACAAAGCAGTGTTATTTATACTTATTAGAGTTGTTGTTTAATTCCATTTTTTATTTTACATGGTTCATTTATTTTTGTAACATGTTTGCATTAACTTCATATGCTTATTCAGGTGTACTTCAGTTTGATGTCAGAGTGCTTCAGAAGATTCTTTCCCTCCTCCAGCCTTTGAGGAATTTTCTCTTGTGGCATTGATAGTTAGGGAAGTTAGTCACAGCCAGTCTTTTACCTATCTCTAGCCATCACATTTAGGTGAGATGTTTGGCCTGATGTGTGTGTCCTTTGACCTCTGTCAGAGATCTCACTGATTTGTTGAGTCCTATTTCTTCACACAGCCTCCTGTCAGGCAGCAGGGGACACAGAGCTTGTTGGTGCATGTAGATAAGTGTTTAATCCTATGCAATGAATAACTGTTTGTTTTTGACATACCCTAAACTAAGTAAACATGATCCAAGAATGGAATGGCTAGTCTAGTTATCATTTTCACGATAACTGTTGTGAATATGTTACACTCCATTTTGTGATAATTGAACAAAGCCTCTAATCTGTTTTAATTGGTATCATAAATTGTTACACTTTTCTTCCCTGAAGATTTATCTGCTTGAACCTGCCTTGAACCAATCCTCCTTTCCTCTGGTGCCCCTTTTTTTAATCTATCTACCCTTACGACTTTAAAGTAAATGGAGCGATTGTTAGAAAATGAATATATTCTTTTGTGTCTCATTAAACCTTTCAAATATTTTTGAACTGAACTTGCTTCGTGTCACTTTGTTCTCTGAGTGCTCAGAACTGCTTTCAGAGTCAACTCACAGAGGTCAAGCCAGTAGATGATAGTAAAACAATCATGAAATCAGATTGTTTCATAACAAAGAGGCTATATTTCTTTAGTATTTTATATTGCAGTATTGCTACTTTTACTTATGTAAATAACCTAAATACTTATACCAGCGTTGGGCAAAGGTAATTTTGACAAACTGTTTGGAAGAAAAAAAACATTTTAAAATTAGTATTTACTTAAATTATGGAAACCTATCATTTACTGAATTTCTTTTGTAGTTTTGTATCAGATATCTGTGCACATGGGTTTATATATGCTGGATATGTGGCCAGTCATGCATAAGAGTGTGTGTGTGTGTGTGTGTGTGTGTGTGTGTGTGTGTGTCCCCAAATGTCACCGAAGGATGACACATTGGGTGCCTAATGAACCAGAGTGTCTCAGGTTCAGTGTCATACTCTAATATGCAGGTGATTATGTGGTAACTGTCATGTCTCAGGCTTCATTTTCAGTCGATGGACAGATATTGGACCATCTTAAAGGGAGAGGAAGATTAGAAGATGAAAGGCGTCTTCATACAAAGTTGCACACTCCAACCCGGTGGTGTTGAAGGTGAGCATGCATGCCCGGCACTGGCACTATCCAAGCCTTTGTTGCCCTCACAAACACAGACATTAAATGTGATAAGATGCTGGCTGGATAATGACACAGTGCGACTGGTTTTCTGCACATACCAAGTCAGTGTATTTACTATCAATATTATGAGTGAGACCAGAACACATCGCTCTGTCGGATGTGTGGTTCAGAGATAATTAGTGTTCATATCTATGTCTGTGTATGGGGGAGTTGGTCCCACCCATTGTCCGGCGGCACACATACACACAGGGGCAGCTTTAAAGAGGTGGTGTTTATAAAGTCACGCTTTTTTGCCATTCTGGGGTCAGTCACTTGTCACTGCTGTGTGTCAACAGGAGGTAAGTTTGACCTTTTCTGCTAGAGTTACGAATAGTATTTGTGCAATAATACAAGAAAGACATGTAAATTGTTATATTTCTTATGGTCAATGCTAGGATGAGTTCAAAGAGCAGTTCAGGGTTTTCTGTTTAGTCTTACTCAAATTATACATTTACAAAGCTTTGTAAACCCTTTTCAAGAAAGTAAAACCAAGGAGGCATGGAAGCTTGCAGATTTCATTCTTTGTTAATACAGCTCAACTTAACTTTGTTAATAACGGCAGTCATTAACAGGCTCAAATGTAATGTTTAAAGAAAGTGCAATGTGCAAAAATAATAGTTATCTTCTCACATGCAAAAATGTTATCTTACCATACGCATGTTCAAATAAAAAAACGTCTGCTTTGCACATTGGACACACATTTTCTTTTTGAAAAATCTATAAACATGTATTTTTCTTGAAGTGTCTATGTGTGTGTTAGATGCATCTTTGCATGCAAGAATACAGTTTATTAAAAACACTGTTTATACCATCTTGAGAAGGACTCATTGCATTAGTGGAAACTGTTCTCAGTCAAAAAAATGTTAAAAATGCATGCATTCCGACTCACATACGTAGGTCTTCGTCAGGGTCATTGTCTGCAATAACTTCCCCTTTCTTTAAGTTATTGCATACGATGACCCTGATGAAGACCTATGTGAATAGAAACGCATTAGTCATTTTAAAATATATTGCTATGGGATGTTAATTTTGCACAAATCCAACAGAGTGCCTTGGACTATTTTGAATACCAAAAAGACCCACCAGCTCTTCTACTCTTTTGTGTGCACATATGAATCTATATTTGCAGACACATCTGCACCCATGTGTGCACACTGGCTTTACACCTACACTTATGTAACATCATATATGTATTCAGTGTACATAAAAGAACGTGTGCAAATACATACTTGATGATTCCCATATGCACACACGTGAGCATGCACACACACATGCTTGCATGCACTGTAGACAGCGTCTAGCCGGTCTAGTCTGAATCTTCCACCCCTTTGTTCAGCTGTGTTTTGGAAATAGATAATTCTGTTGTTACAGAAAACTTCAGCGCTCTGGTCCAATCTGAGATAAAACAGAAACTCTGGAGATATCTTACATAAGACTGAAGTCAACCGCCAACAACAACCTAAATCCATATTATATAATTTATGTATTTATTGTATTTATTGCAAATTTAAACATTCATTCACTTAGTCATTCAGATCATTCTTTACCACTTTCTTGCAAAGCTTTGAACAAGCAAATTTAGGATTACCCACATCATTTTTTTGGATTTATTTAACCTTTAAACAAGTATGAAAATTAACTCAAATATCATATGGGGAACGTATTCACAGTTAAAGTGCCTATTTCTTTTCATTTGATTCTAGCGGCCGCTTTTGTTTTACCACACCTGCTGTTGTAAAGGTTTTTTTCGTTTACGGTGCTGTATTGCCCACTGTATTACTGAATTAGCGTTAACGGGAGGTCATATAGTTGCAATGAATGGGATGACAGTTTGTTGTAGCAACCAACGTCATAATAACTTATATTAATATAGTGCATTTCATGAAACCAAGGAAGCTTCACACAAGTATAGGGGGACAATGAAAAAAAATAGTAGGCCAACACAAACACGGACAGAAAAGAACTAAAACCGGGTTCTAAATGTAATTTAATGTCGGCTACTGACTACAATCACTATCCCTGAATGACATGGACATATTACATACATGAGGGCCAATTCGGGTCGGTTTTGAATTATTTACAATCCTGTAAATGTCTCCATCTGTTGAAAGCCCGACCGAGATTGACTCGGGTTTCGCCCGTCGTCTGTCTCTCTGCCTTTTAGCTTTTAGTTGTTTTTTGTTTAATTTCCTTTTTTCTGTGATGGCCCTGCCCCAGTATCAGCCATAACTATAGATAACTTCTTAAATAAATGAAAATACAATTTAGGCCTATACAAGGAAATCTCCTGCTACCTTTTACCTGGCTGCATAGGCTTGTACGGTGTTACAAAGAAATCTGTGACCCGTCAGAATGTGTTACTGTAGAGCTGTTCTACCTCCGTAAATCATTTTGTGACTTCGCAGGGAAAATCAGACCCAGGCAAAGGCATTAATAAAAACTATATGAAAAATTGCATTCTTATCACTGTTCTCGTTTGCTGTTACAGGTCATTTATGATCATTAGATGAAAAATTACACAGTTTCAGAAATATTAAAAAGTTACAAGTAGTAACTTTAATATTATTTACTGTGTTATTGGGGAAAAAAATGTCTTTGTGTTTTTTTACATGGGTCCATTGTGTCCTTTCAAGCTGCCTGGAAACACCAACACCAGTGCAGAGTGTCCGGTAAGGGGCGCACACGCACACACTCCAGACACACGACATGTGTAGACAATCCAAACATGTCCAGGGTGAGCCATCATTAATGTCCACACAGGAAACTAACAGTGACCTAGAGCTTGGAGCCCGCTGGTTGTTAAGGTGGGGGAACCAACATGTTTACCCTGTAGACACACAGAAGTGTCACCACCTTGTCACATTAGCTAGATCGATATCCACACTGGTGCTGCCAAAAAAATGATAAAAACAACAAAAGCTTCCTGTGACACTTAACACCCAAAATGTCTTTCTGTAATGTAGCGAAGCATGAACGTGGTTTTATTTGATCCTGATCTGAAGAGAATGTTTCTGTTTTAGGGGCCATAAGGCATACAAAATGATATTCCTGTTGCTTTCTCTGGCTTTGTGGTTATTGCACTTGCTATTGATAAGAGATCAAACTAAATACCTGAAATTAAAATGCAAATTGTAACATCAGAGCTTTTTTCTATTTTTGCCCTTGTCATTATTTCCATTTTAACTCTGTTGTACCCTTTTTAAATTGATTATATTTTTTAAATATTATTTTGCTTATTTAGTACCTCATAGTTTTAGCAAATGTTACCGTTTTGTCCTGTTTTGCTTTGTTGTTTCACTGTTAAACTCTTTTTTAACTGTTTAAAGTTTATTCTTTTTCATATTCTTTTTCATAATGCAACGTCTGCATTACAGCTATCGATACATCTGAATATTAGCAGTAGTAGAAATAATCGTCACATTATTTAGAGATTATTATTTCATAGTGGTTCTTTGTTCTTTCATTGAGCTGCAGTGGAGACAATGTAAGGCAGAGATTAAAATACTGTAACCTTGGTAAAACAGGAGGAACAATTTCAGCATCCAAAAACCCTTTAAATGTATGGACATTATGGGCATGTGCATGTTGCTTTAAGACAGACTTGATAATATGAACTTTGCCTTTAACCTAAAAAGTAACTTACGTTTACTTGATATAAAAGCTATTTAGAATTTTTATTTTCAGGTGAGACAGAGACTAAATATTGTCTTACAGTGAAACCGCAGGTGTTTACCACATGCTTCAGCTGTAATTGTGGGAGGTGCAAGTTTGTTTCATCCACCTGCCCCGACCCAGATTTTCATTCTGTGTCTCACAGACACAAGCATGTTTGTGCCTGTGTCCTACATGCATGTCCTTATCAGCGAGTGTTTACCTCTGTCTCTCTCTGTGCCTTCAAAGGTACGTGGAGCTATAGGAGCAAATGAAGGACCAGAAGCAGCAGACCTACTGGCAGGAGACGGGCCGATGGATGGGCTACGAGGAGAGCTTCGACCCCCAGACCGGGGTGTGGGTGTCTTCGAGCATCTCCTACCTCACCTTCAAGAGCCTCATCCAGCTCCGACGCACCATGAACACAGGTCAGAGAAGGAAAAAAAAAAACTATATATATATATATATATATATATATATATATATATATATATATCATATATATATATATATATCAGATATATCTGTCAATATCTATATATTGACAGATTTATATATATATATATATATATAAATCTGTCAATATATAATTTTTTTCAGTGGTGCAAAGTAAAATACATTTTCTTAAGTAATTCCACTTTACGCTACGTTAAACTTTAAGAGAGAGCTATTATACTTTTTATTCCTCTATACCTGACAGCATTAGGTACTTTGCAGATTCAAAATATTATTACAAAAAAATAACCAACAAATACATGCATTATTATAGATTAAACTACCCTGCTGCTTTCCTGTATTTTCTCTTACAGTATGTTTCACCATGAGAGTGCCAACATTTGATCCAGCAGATGCTTGGACTTTCAGCGCTTCTTTCTTGCTCTCATTTTGTCTGAACTTCCCCTCAAACCACAACCACACTGCCCTCCTCTTTGAGATCACCTCTGAATATTTTCCAACATGTTTCTTTGTCAAGGCGTGACAGTTTTCGACTGTGAAGAGCAGACACTGGCCAGCATCGCAGAGAAGATGGTCAAAGAGATGGTTAAGAAGAAGGCGATAAGACCTGAAGACCAGGAGGGAGTGCTGAAATCTCTGCTTCAAAACCGCAGGTATCCTTCCAAGACATCACCCAACAGTGACTCAAACATAAATGACCTACATTTATGATGCTGTTATCCAAAGCTGCGAGTGAGTTCCACTATCTCGCTCAGAGAAAGTTGAACGCAGCATGTAGCTATTGTGGAGATTAAACCTGTAATTATGAAACATAGTCTCTGGCCACCAAACCACTGTGTCTGTCTGCTTAAGTCTTTGTTAAAGGAGACCAATGTGTACTGTAGTTACCTCACTTATATAGGTCAGGTCATTCTAAAAGGGTATATACTTTCACTGTGTTTTCACATTCTTGTTCAAAAAGTAAATAAATCTAAATTAAAACTTCTGTGTAATTTAGATCAAAGTTGCCAAAGTCCATTTCACTAAGATTTTACGTTTTATTGTTTTCTCAAGCCGGTTGCTTTAGTTTTTCTGTAGCCAGAATTTTAGAATCTAAGCCAACCTGATGTCTTCTGAGACTATTATTTCCAGTCTAAAGGTCTTTTTCTCTACACTGCCAGAATATTTACACAAAACTACAAAATCAGCCTTTAAGGGGAAAGTTTGACATTCTGGCAGAGATGGTCACAATTCATTTTTTGCAAGTCCAAGTCAAGTCTCAAGTCTTTGAGCTCGAGTCCAAGTCAAGTCTCAAGTCTTTGAGGGGCAAGTTCAAGTCATGTCTCAAGTCTTTTGCCAAATGTCCAAGTCAAGTCTCAAGTCTCTGGCCATCTGATCTGTCCCTAACACTGTATTGTTAAATCTTATGAATTCAAAACATGTCCTGTAGCTACCATCCAGACAGTACAGTATCAAAATCAGTTGTGGGATAACTTTATGTGGTCTACTTAACACATCCCTCTAGACCTCGGACCTGGTGAAATATTAACCTAAAGCTGTCACATCATATGGATACAGCTATAAAGATACAATTTGCATGTTCCCAGCATTAGCACAACATTTTGTGATGGTTAGCTGTTACCTGTGATTATATATGCTAAATGTAACGTCTCTTTCACTCAAAAAAATGTCTAATGTCGAAGTGGAAATCAAGAGAAAAGTGGCAGCGCCACACCAGTTACAGAACAACATGCATCTCAGTGTCAGTCCAAATTACGCACAATAAGCAGTTTGAACTCACTGATGTAATGCCATTTATTTTCTAAGTGTTAGTAGGCTCAGTGAAACTGAGTCCAGCGCGAGGGAGACCCGACTCAGAGGAGGAGAGGTTAGTGAGGCCAGCGTCTCCACGGCAGGTGACAGTGCGCACGGATCCGCTGTGCCACGCATGGATGAAATAATGAAATAGTAAATAGGACTACAGTAACAGAAATATGTGCAGAATTAAGACAGTCAAGACGGCCCAGTGTTTGGTGGACCGGGTACACCTTGTTCACTTAATAGCCTACAAATCATCCACGGGATCAATTACGCATCACATGAGTTTGCCCACCCGACACAGCGTTTGTTCCTGGGGAGATGGATCCGTGCGTCCCGCCTCCTGTGCGCCATGGATTTCTTAGCCTCAGCGACTACTAACTATAAGATACAATGTGCCTGTTCCCAGCATTAGCACAACACTTTGCGATGGTTAGCTTGTTACCTGTGACGATATATGCTAAATGTAACGTCTCTTTTCACATTAGTGTGTGAGTGACTGACCTATTTAGGTGCGTTTTGAGATGCCTGATGAAGTCCGACGGCATCATTTATATTGGTGCCACACACCTTGCATGTAGCTGTTAGCTTACTGCCACTGTTTACAAAGTTATTGAAAGCAAAACTAATGAGAAAAGGCACAACTCCAGGAGGATTTGGTGTCGCCATCAGCAATGCATATTTTGATATGTGAGTGCTCGCACATAGGCGCATGCGTTACGTTGCACATTATGGCAAAGGGCAGGGGACATACAGCTCGTCATACGTTTCCCCGTATATGCGCCAATAAAAGAAAATAGAAATACATGAATACATTTTGATCTAAAAAGCAATAATTGCATGAAAACAGGTTGTTGACGAGTCTCGAGTCTCGAAGCTCGAGTCCGAGTCAAGCCTGAAGTCTTTTGGGTCGAGTCGCAAGTCAAGTCTGAAGTCTTTTGGGTCGAGTCCGAGTCAAGTCTGAAGTCAGCTGTTTGTGCGACTTAAGTGCGACTCGAGTCCGAGTCTCAGACTCGAATCCCCATCTCTGCATTCTGGGAAATACGCTAATAAGAGTTAGATCAGACATTTGATCTCATACAGTAAATATAAAGCTACAGCCAGCAGCAAAAGACTGGAAAAATGGGGAAACAGCTGGCCTGGCTCGCTACAAAGGCAACAAAATGTTTTGCCTACCTAATCACCGATGTTGTTTGCTTAGCCTGGTGAATGTTTGCACACTCTTGTCTTCTGTAGAGGAGACTACCAGAGAATAATGTAACTGTCTATCATCACAGCCGCTCAGTCTTCAGTCTGACACAAAAGCAGCCAATGACACATTTTCTCTCTCCAGCCAATCAGATGACCCGGAGAGCCAAGCCCTGACTGATGGGGTGGACCTGCAGAAGTTTTCAGTCAAGGACAAGGTAGGTTCTTCCACAGTGATGATCTGATGAGATCATCCTATTAATGTGTCATTGGTGATAACAGGATCTGATATCATGACAATGGGGAGACAATGGAAGTGGATTTAAAGGTACCATTTAGAAAGTCTTCAGAGGAGTAAAGCTTTAAGGATTTAAGGATTCTGTTTCTTTTTAGATGAATACATTCAGATTTCTTTCTTCTGATACATATCTCAGTTTTTATTGGATCCATTTATCATTTAAATTTCTGCACATATTGTTTTCTTTATGTGTTGAGTGGATCTTATTTAGTTTTAAAGGCTGTGACACAAGTCTTGGCATGTTAAGTAAGTATTTTCCCACAGCTGTGATGCTAAGATTGTAATTTCCTCTTGGGAAATTCTTTCTTCTTTCATGCAAAGATTATCAAGGCAAGCTACACTTTCTATATATATATATATATATATATATATATATATATATATAGTGATGTGTTTGTTTGTTTGCTCACTAAGTCTGCTCATTTTGTGTTCCTTTAGAGGAATGAATCTGACGGTGTTGAGGCCTCCATGGTGCTAGTAGGTAAGCCAGTGTGTGCAATGTTTTTTATTTAGGATCTGCAGTACAGTTTATGTGTGTTTGTTGCTGCAGAAGTGTTTGTATGCATCCTTTATGTATACCGTATGTGTGACCAGTGTGGGTTTATCAATGAATGCAACATTTCTGTCTTTTTGAACCAGGAGCGTTGGACTTTCTGGAAAGGCCCACAGTCGCGTTTGTGCGTCTGAAGGAAGCAGTGGTACTCGACTCTGCCTTGGAGGCCCCAGTGCCCGTACGCTTTGTCTTTGCTCTGGTTGGCCCCACCAAGAGTGACATGGACTACCGCGAGACTGGCCGCGCTATGGCAGCACTAATGGCTGACAAAGTGAGTTAGCTGACACTTACTACAGATAAACATACTGTACACGTATCTTATAGTTTCAAATTTTCAGATGCTAGAAGAAGACTATCTCTGACATTACAGGATATATTGTTGCAAAACTCTCCAAACAATAAAATCTGTGCAGACAAAAGAAATGTTTAGAACACAGAAATGTACTGCCACTCTGCAACAGAGCTTTTGAAAGTATGAAATGGGCATGCACGCCTTGTCAAATGCTCCCTGACCCTGTGATGTGCAGTCCTAATATCCCCTCCACTATCTCAAATCCCAGGTTTTCAATCAGGCAGCGTTTCAGGCAAAGAGCAACATTGAGCTGAAGTGCGCCTTGGACGACTTCATGGACTGCAGCATCGTCATCCCGCCCACAGAGATCCAGAACGAAGCGATGCTTAGCTCCATTATCAGCTTTCAGAAGAAGCTGCTGCAGGACAGATCCCAGTCCTATGATCCCATGCTCTGCCTGGACTCCAGACCTCGCAGGGGTAAATACTATCAATAGTCATGGAGCTTTGGATTTCCTACAACACATACACATAAACAAAATTAAAATTAAAATTGTTTCCCCACAGTTTCCATCTTTACTGGTCCCCCACCTGAAGACCCCCTGTCCCGTACTGGTCAACCATTTGGCGGGATGATTCGAGATATAAAGAGGCGCTACCAGTACTACAAGAGTGACATCACAGATGCTCTTAACGCCCAGGTCCTTGCTGCCGTCATCTTCATCTACTTTGCCGCCCTCTCACCTGCCATCACCTTCGGGGGACTGCTGGGTATGTGTGCATATGTGTTTTTATTTGTATGAGACATGGTAATGCTGTTGCTAAAATAATAATACTTTGCTGTGATCTTTGCCACTACAGCTGATAAGGTGGACAACATGATGGGCGTTTCAGAGCTTCTCATCTCCACCAGCATTCAGGGGATTATCTTCTGCTTCGTTGCTGCTCAGCCCATCCTGGTCATTGGTTTCTCCGGCCCTCTGTTAGTGTTTGAGGAGGCCTTCTTTGCCGTAAGTTATAACACTGAATCATGTAGGTAAACTGTTGAGTCTCTTTTGATCCATTTGAGCCCACTGAAGTAAATTTTTGCAACAAATTTGTGATCAATTCTACATTTTTGTATACCACAGCCCAATATTTCTTTAATTCATTTGCTTGGTCAGAGTTCAACTCAACCCCAGTTTCCTTCATTCAGTTCTGCAAGTCCCAGGAAATTGAGTATATTGTGGGGAGAGTGTGGGTTGGAGTGTGGCTGGTCATCATTGTGGTGATCGTTGTGGCCTTTGAGGGCAGCTTCCTGGTGCGTTTCATCTCCCGCTTCACCCAGGAAATCTTCTCCATCCTCATCTCCCTCATCTTCATCTATGAAACCTTTGCCAAGCTAGGCAGGGTAAACCATATTCATCCATTTCACACATTTGATCTGTCCTAATAAAATCTGAGACATTTAAATTCTGTGGTGATAGTGCTGACTCTCATGGACCAGATTATAATCTTTCTTACTCTCTCCTAACCCCTCTTCAGATCTTTAAGGCTCATCCGCTGATTCTGAATTACGATCATCTGAATGCAACTCTAGAAAATCCCTGGCACCCAAAGGTGGAAGAGCTGGTCCTGTTTGACAATGTTACTGGCAACGCCACTATTGTTGTCAAAGCTATTAAGCCACCTTACCCCAACACAGCACTGCTCTCCATGTGCCTCATGTTTGGATGCTTCTTAATTGCTTTCTTCCTGCGCCAGTTCAAGAATGGCACTTTTCTTCCTGGGAAGGTGAGTTAGGGCCACAATTATAAGTGAACAGGTTATTTATGTTATCAACTGTTTAATTAAATTTTGAACTCTTTAATCAATCTGATCTGTGCTTATCAGGTCAGACGTTTGCTTGGTGACTTTGGTGTGCCCATTGCCATTTTCCTCATGATTGTTGTGGACTACAACATTGATGATACCTACACTCAGGTTGGCCGATCAGTCTAAGCTTCCAAATTCATTTTATGTGCTGAATACATGCAAATTCAGATGAAATGTTGGAGGATAGGTTCACGATTCCCATGCTAGCCATTAAAAGATCCCTTCCATATGTTTTCAATGTAAGTGATGGGGGACAAAATCCACATCTTTCTGTGTTAAAATACATTAAAAGGTTTATTTAAAGCTTATATGAGGCTTCAGTTGGCCATTAAAATGGAGCTTTTGATTGCCAGTATGAACAGGTGCAAAACCTGTTTCAGTGCAGATATGGGCAATATTGGTTTAAGAACCCTTTAACTCTCGTTAGATTTAATAGATTTAATCCAAAAGCTTTTTCTTTACAGAAACTAGTGGTTCCCAAAGGTCTGATGGTGTCCAACCCATCCAAAAGAGGCTGGCTCATCAACCCCTTCGGAGAGCACAAGACACTACCTGTGTGGGTGATGTTTGCATGCTGTGTCCCCGCCTTGCTCGTCTTCATTCTGATCTTTCTGGAGTCTCAGATCACAACGTGAGTCGTTCACATCTCAACAACAATATCACTCACTGAATTATCAACCTCATCAACAAAACATTACATGTGCTGTCTTTTGAACCACTTGAATCATATCTTCAATCTGTTAACAGTCTGATTGTGAGTAAGCCTGAGAGGAAGATGGTCAAAGGTTCTGGGTTCCACTTTGACTTGCTGGTTTTAGTCGGCATGGGAGGGCTCAGTGCAATATTTGGTGTGCCGTGGCTCAGTGCTGCCACGGTGCGAACTGTCACCCACGCCAACGCCCTCACCGTCATGAGCAAAGGACCAAAGCCTGTGATTGAGAAGGTGATGGAGCAGAGGATCAGTGGCATTTTGGTGGCGTTGCTGGTTGGTAGGTGCTTTCTAATTATCCATGTCTGCATGTCTAAAAATCTACAGGTCTGTCATTAAAACACAGTACACCGCCCTTTATCTGAATGTCTGTTTGTGTCAAGGGCTGTCAATTCTGATGGAGCCAATCCTAAAGATGATTCCCATGTCGGCCTTGTTTGGGATCTTTCTCTACATGGGAGTAACGTCACTCAATGGCATCCAGCTGTGGGATCGTATACTGCTTCTGCTCATCCCTAAGAAATACCACCCTGAACCCTACGCCACCAGAGTAAGATCCCCGTGATCACATGATAACTAAAGCGCATGCTGCATGATGCTTTAGAACGCTAGGACTGTTGCTACCTTAGCGGAAATGCACCATATATACCAGTATTTGTGTAGAAAGACTAATGTGCTTAAGAAAAACAGCACTCATATAAACTCATCATATAATGTCACATGTGTTGGTAACTATTAGAGCCTCTAAATCACATCAGGGAGCGAAAAGTGTCCGCAGATGCTGTCATTTCTATCTGACTGATATTTTGAAATGTTGGCTACAGGTGAGCACAGGACGAATGCACTTGTTCACAACCATCCAGGTAGTGTGCCTTGCAGTTTTGTGGATTGTTAAGTCCAGTCCAGTATCCCTCGCACTTCCTTTCATACTCATCCTCACCATCCCTATACGCATGTTTATGACCGGGCGTCTCTTCACTGAACAGGAAATGAAATGTGTAAGTAGATACCTCCTGTCATTTAAATAAATGAATGCAGATGAAAGCAGTTTTAAGAACTATTGTTTCTGGGTCTGTTGTGTTTGTAGTTGGATGCTGATGATGCCAAAGTGACATTCGACGAGGAGCCGGGGCAGGATGTATACTGTGAATCTCAGATGCCATTGTAGATGTCTTCCATGCCAGCTCATGCCAACAATACTTTTATTTTGACAAAAATATATTCATTTTATGTGGCTCAAATGAACGTTTCCTCCACCTATAAAACATGTTTTGAGTGTTTTGTTATTAATGAAGATGCAGATCTAAATTCTATCTTTATATTGTCAATATGGATGAATATTAATATCTTGTAAAAACAAAAATGTCTTGGTCAAACATTCCTGAAGAGTTTTCAACAGTCACTCAGGTAAAATACGCTAAAACTAATATAACATTGACATGTTTTTACAAAAAAGAAAGAGGCACTGCATTAAATATAAAATCATCCATGTTAACACTCCAAAAATGGACAGATTGGATGCTGTGTGTAAAATATTGTAGCGTTAAAAGCCAAAATTGTATGTTTTTCCAAGCAACGGCACATTGAATGTAATGTTGTAACATGTGTCACTTAAGTTATTGTTGTACTTACTTGCTTGATGGGAGTAATATCCAATCTCTGAATGAAGTAATACATGATTTATAGGGCAATGATGCAAGCAAAGTGTACATATTTTAGCAAAAATGATCAAACTGGTAACACTGGTGAGCAACACCACTGTATCCCAATACAGGGAGAGAGAAAATGATGAATTGTGTGTGTTGTTAAGTTTATATTGTGTGTTATATTGCTGTGTTCTTGTCATCTCTCTATAAATAATAATAAAAATCTACCTCCCAAAAGACCCATCAACTTAGTTTAATTAGGTGTGGTTGGCTTTTGATTGGTGTTAAGGAAAGCAGGGAGTAATGAAATGTGTTTTCACTTTGGCACCTGTACATTATTGAAATAAATCTCTGAGACACCAGAACAAAACTCTGGGTGCTCTGAAATCAAATCAAACTGTTTATAGCAGCTTTTTTATGCAACGTTTTAATACAATTAAATAATGTACAGTCAATAAATGCATACATTTAAAACTCTAAATGCAGGATTACAGATCCGCCCCTGGTAATGAAAGATATGTTAATATGATGATATGTCGTATAGTATATAATATATTATTTGTATTTTCTATAATTTATCAGTATTTAATTGATTTAGTCACTAAATCATGAAGTGCCATAGACAGTATATAAAAGTGAAGTGCACATAGACCTCCGGCTCTCAACCTCTCAACGCTGCTCGAACCTGATCTGCCAATAAACAGAAAGAAGAGGAAGAAGAGGAAGCTCATTGGCTGCTTTCTGGCTCTTTTGGGTGACGCTCTGCAAAGACCCGCCTACCAAAAATGGAGGCATTTCACACATGTTGTCGGCTAAAAAACTGCAGCATAATGTGGAGTTTGTGTTCTGCAGAAAAACGTAACGGCAACAACGCCAGTTAATGAATATATATTTAGGTCAAATATCGCTTGCTTTTGGTTCATTTTCTGAAACCTAAGCTTGATTTTTTTTAGCTAACTAGCTATTGTTGTTGTACAGTTTCCGGGAGTCACATAGCTAGATCGACCTGAAGTTCTGCCCAGTTTGCATCCAGCTACCAAAAGACTTTGCAGGAACACGTTTTCTGGGGAAAATGAGTGGAACTGAGACTGTGACTGAAGAATCTGGTGGGTATAATGAAATACTTGAATTGCACAAATTACTAAGAAGTAGTAAAGTGGATGTCCTTTGCAAGAAGACATGCTTTTCGATCACAATTGTATTAACTCTAATGATTGGTTGTCTTTTTATGTCCCTGTGCTATGCTATAACTACAGGGTGGACCAAGGCAAACCTCCAGAAGCTTCTCGCTGCAATGAAAACCAGCATCCCAGAACATGACATAATGAGCGCATATACCAAAGGACTGAAGAGTGTGGACTGGAATGTGGTGGCTTTCCCCCCTTTCTCTCCTGAAGCATGCCAAGAAAAGTGGAGAGAGATTTTGCAGAAGGTGAGTCAAAAAACAGTTTCAACACTCAGTAGCTGTTCTAAGGCTTTCAATGATATCACATAATGTACTTAAGCAGATGGAGTTGATTAGGTGTCATTGAAATGTAGATGTTAAAATCTTGTCTTATAAACAGTTTACTATAACAGTACATGTCTTGGGGTTCCTGTGTCATCACATTATTTAAACCAAATACATTTGTTGTTACCAATATGTTACATATTACCATTTTGATATGAGCTATAGTGAATTCGGATGTACTGAAGTATTCAGTTGTCACAAATCACATTACAGTGAAGTTATTGCATGTTGGTATTTGTAGTGTAGTGTACTTAAGTAGAGTAATTATATATTGGGATAACTGTGTAATGTATAATGTCATAATGAGGTTCGTTTTTGTCCTTTTTACTACCACGCTACAAACACTACACACTGGTTTTACTTTTAATAAGAAGAATTGGCAGGTTTTTCAAATTAACAAGACAGATAATTTGAAAGATTTCCTTCCATGATGATGAAATGCAACAAACTACAATTTAGTATATCAAACTATTCATTAAAGATGAAGTTGTTAGTTAATAAATGTTGTTAGTTCAGTGTAATATCCTTGTTGTGCTTGCTCAGATGCGAAAGACTCGGACCCTCACAGAGCTCATCGTTGAAGCTGAAGATGTAATTTCCAATCCGGTCAAGAATATGAAGGTAAGCACAGCACAATCAAGCTTTAGATATGTTGTAAACGTTGTTGATATGTGAATACAACATTTCTCTGTGCAAGGTTATATTTTAAATATCATGTAGGTCACTGTTTATACTAATGCAAATCCCCTGCAAAACAATAATGACTTATCAGTCTTCAAACATCCACTCTGTGGAGAGCTCACTCGCACTGCAGATAAAGACTGATAGGTTGCAAACACGATCTGTCCAATAATACCACATGCTTCATCAGGTAATTTGTTCGAGTAATTTTTCCTGCAGCTCCATCCAGAGTTCCCGAAGAAACCCAGCCCTCCAAATGCCATTTTTTATGAGGAGAACTGGGCCAAGTTTCACGAGAAGCACCCAAATATGAGCTGCCGAAAGGTGTTCAGGCGCCTAATCAAGAAGTACACGGCACTCTCAGATGAAGAGAAGGTACAGTCGGTGAAAGGCCGCTGCTCAAACAGAGCTTCTTCTCGTTTGGTGTTGCCTAAGGCCTCCCATTTTAAATTATGAATTACTGACATTTTCTAGGCTCAATATGTGGAGAAATTTGAGCTTGCAATGGAGGGATACAGGAAAAAGATGCAGCAGTTCAGGTTGTAAATAAACACACATAACATACCGTATGAATATGGGACTTGGCCCAGGCTGCTTGTGTGAAATCAGTGTCAGCTAACTCTGTGTCTTTCAGGAAACAATACAAATTACCTCCCTGCCAGGAGCCCAAAGCCTGCCAGAAGAGGAAGAGACTCTCTGCAGACACTCCCAAAGTAAGTGATGGTCACATCAGCCAGACCTCATCACAAACCATAGTGTACTATTTGCATGGTTAACTGGATTTATTCTTTTTGTCTTCCCAAATACATATTAATATAATATTCATATGATTTAATACAGTTCATACAGTAGTTATTTGGAAGGGCGCGTATTTATTTGCAATTACCTTACCTAACACTGCTGGTTCGAATTCTTAATGAATTATCTTCAAATAAATGTGTGATCTCTCTCGCTAAAGCAGGGTGAAGAGGGTACTAAAGTTGCAAAGGACCTGCCTCCCAAGCCTCCTTTGTAAGCAAAACACACACACCCACACACGCACGCACGCACACACACACACACACACACACACACACAGGGTGATTGAAATTGAACTCAGAAGTCCCTTATTTTGCTTTGTTGTGTTCATAAATCTGCAGCGTGCATCTCTTTAACTGTGAGGTGATTTTTATTTTATTTATTTTATTACGAATTCACTGTACTTTTATTGTGAAGCTTCAACTAAGTGGATGAAAATAATTAGTGTTAATTAATAGTGGATGAGGATGTAATTGGAGCCACCAGTACAGAAAGTGCCAAAAGCAAAGTGCGTTCTTAAAGCAGTCACACTCGTCTGCTAATTAAACATTAGCAGGTAATGGAGATGCTGTGGTTGATATTAATTGTTGTTTTCACAGCTTTTAAGTGTTGGCAGAAACAGTACAGTGTGTTTTTTGATTTGGTGTAAACCATGAGAAGCCATATAAAACGTGTTTATTAGTCTGTCAGACACTGTCCTGTACACTGTCCTGTGACTCCATGACTGTCCTGGGACAGTCAGACACTGTCCTGTGACACCCAGAAACTGTCCTATACACTGTCCGTGTGTCACAGAACAGTGTCTGATTTTCCTGGGACACTGCTCAGGACACTACTAACAGGACAGGACAGTTTTTGCTGCCACTGCTTCTCACCAAAAGGTGACCTCCATACACATCCTCATCCACTAGGGGGCAGGGCATGGGATGTAAGCAGGTAATTCACTAGCAGCTGAGCACATTTGGTGTATGTGTCTTGTGTCTTTAGCAATGGTTATAATCTATTCTGCAAAGAGCAACGTGCGTCCATGACGGGTTTCTCTGGAAATACCTACGTGAGTGTCTGGGCCCAACGTTGGCGAGATTTGACTGAGAGACAGAGGGACGAGTACAGCACTCGCTGCAGAGAGGTATGCACACACAAACTGTTTCATAAAGACAGTGCTACTAAAGATTAGTATGTTGGGTTACAGTAAAAATCAGTTAAATCTGAATGTTCATTTCTTTCAGTTGAAGAGACAGTACTCGGTCATGCTGAATAAATATCTAATGGTAAGTACTTTACAAGACTACAGTTGCAGCGTTGAGCTTATGCTGTCAGACTTTGTGTGACGATGGTGTTTATGTTCCTCAGACTTTTGATGAGGAGGAGCAGCAGCGCATCCTAAATGAGAATGGCATCAAAAGACCTCATGAGCATAAGGTGAGAAGTAATTCATGGTTCCTGCACAGATCTGGTAGTTAGTCCTAAGAACTAATGTTCTGTGCTTGTAGACATGTTGTCACTTCTGTTAACAAAAGGTAAGAAAGGCTGTTTTTAACACTTGGTTGACTAATTTGGTAAAATTCAGGGAACTTTTCTTTGATTTGATTAAACCTATTTGTTTGCTTTTCCAGGTATTGTTAATTGTCCGTGTCAGCTTATAATCAGTGGGGGTTGTTTTTGATCCCTCTTCCTTTTTAAAAAAAAAAAAAAAAAAAACTACATTGGATTGATGTCCTCTTCTATGAATACATTTTGTCATTATTATGCAGAGCATTGTAAGAAAAGTTGCACGGAAACTTCCTGGCGAGCCCAAGATGCCATCTCGGTGAGCATGACCATCAAACAACATTTGTTCCTTTTGAGATTCCCAGAATTAATTAAAACTTGCAACAACTCAAACCCTCAGTTGTTTATCTGCAGACAAACTTGTGACTGATTTTTTTTTTTTTTTTTTTACTTTACTCACAGATCTGGTAATGTCATTTTCTGCAAAAATCAGATGGAACTTCTGAAGGAGAAATTCCCAAACTCAAATGAGCGTTTCACCAAGGTCAACCAAATGTGGCATGCCCTCTCCGACAGGGAGAAGGAACGCTACAAAGAGGAAGTATGTACAAAAGTTAATAAATACTCGATGGAGCTGCAGAAGTGGTTTAAGGTATAAGAATCCTGTCTTTCTAATGTTTGTTTTTATTATTCAAGGCAGTTTTTTAAACAATTGGAATGTCCTTTAAAATGTGTAACTTTTTACTTTCTACAGACATTGCCAGCAGCAGAGCAGGAAGCTTACCGAATACGTAACCCCAATGTAAGCACACACACACACAAATTCAAGTACCCAATTGTGTCTTTCTTTATACGTGTTTCATAAACCTTTTTTTAAGATCGATAATAAGCTTATCTTTGCAGAAATTGCAATTCCTTATTGTCAACCAAATGAAAGATGACAGAGAAGAACCATGTGGAGCTGCGTACAGACCATCAGTAAGTTGAACAGTAGTTAATAGAACACACACAAAATAATAAACTCTTCTTAATCACACCAATGCAAAGCTCTCCGATAGTACAGGCTGTGTTGTAGTGAAGTTTGAAGTAAATGTAACTGAATGTATTCATCACATACATTTATTTATAATAAAAAATTCTATATGCTGCACTCAGGTTTAAAAAGCTTTATTTTCAGCCCTAATTTATCATATGCCACACAGGATTCAGAAGACGAAGATATTGAGGACAGCAGCAGTGACGAAGAAGAAGAGGACAATTCGGACTGTTATCCGGTTCGAACACTTAAATGTATATTGTGTACTTTTGTATTTATGTTTGTATCTCCAGATGTTATAAATATGAATTGTTGATCTACAGGTCGAGGAGGAAGATGACAACGATGTCATCATGTTTAAGGTGTTTTAAATGGAGAGGAGATGGACAGCAGAAGCAGCACACACTCATGTCAAGCTCAGAGCTGGAATCTTCAACTTGGTCTGTACAAAGCAGCACATTTGAGATGATGGGCAGTCTCTCCAGTGGCTGTCTTTAATGTCACATTGTATTGTGGCCATTTTGGCTGAAAGGTTGCCATCCCCAGTACTTCTATTTATTGTGCCACAACCAAGGTTGGATTACAAAGTGCCAAGGACCCCAGACCCCCACGGGCCACACAAAAATCCCGGGTTTACATACTATGTGGCGATTAGTTGGTTGTAATGTCAACAATTGTAAGACTGTTTGGGAATATGTACGACTAAAGCACAATATCAACTGATAAGATTAGGGCCTTGAAGTATTAAATTTAGAAAAAACAAACACCCTTTTATATTATATAAGGGTTTAACAATCAAGTGATTTAAAAAAAAAAAAAAAAATCTGCTTCAAAAGAACTAAAACTGTAACTTTGGCAGAAAATTGTTTGTTCATGTAGGCTCCCATAGTAAGAAGCTAATTGAGAATTACATGTCTGGGTCCTTAAAGGTTATTATCAAATTTTAAAGACTTGTGAAAATAGGATCCCCCTGCAAAGATAATGTTTTAAGACCATCGTTCTTTCATTTTACTTTGGTTGGTTGATTGGTGAAAAATGGAAGGATTATAGGGGCCCACAAGCGGAGTAATCTGGCCTTTACCGCAACATAATGCATCTGAGCTGGTCTATAAATTAAGACACTTTATTTCATCATTACTCTGCTGTTTTGTTCTACTTTTAAACAATGACAACATGTATACAACTATTTTAGAGAGAAAGCCTGACCAGGAGATGTAACTGTCAGTGCTCAGATTTGTCTGATTTTATATGTGATGGGGTCAAAATGATGTTTTTGTTTTAATTGTGTGGAAAAACAAAATAACTTACTTTGTCAAGCATTGTTTTTTTTATTGATATAGACCCTTGCACATGCTGTTGTTTGGATGTCCCAGAAAGAAGAGATATTTCCAATAAACATGTTACATGTTAAAGATGTGATTCATTTTGCCTGATGCAGCAAAGTTCAAATAAAGCACAAACCAGTGTTACCAAATATGATGGTTTGTAATGACTACTACAAAGCTGAACAAAAGGCTAACGGGGTAACGCGCAGTGCCTGGATAAATACACTCCCATTGAAGTTGGCTGAGAAAGGTACTTATCCCCGCCAGGATTTGTATCCCCTGGCCGCGGGAGCGCGCGTGCACTCAGAGCGGAGTTTAACTGCTGCACTTCGAATTAACCTCTTAAATGGAACAAATAGCGCTGTGGAAGACTCGACAGGGTTTTCCGTAGTAACAAACAAGGATCTCATTTATCTACATAAATACGTCTATTTTTCTGTTACATTAAGGCGACGTGTGAATTATTTAATGCGTCGTTTAGTACTGTGGATTCATCGACAGTGTTTTCCAAAGTTCCATATTGACATGCACCATAGCTACATAGGCCGACTGATAGGCCTATCTATGAGTCATGCAGGTTTATGAACAATATTTTTTTCCTCGTTTAATATGGCTTTTCAATTAACCACTTTGTTCACCTGTCTGCCATATAAGTTACAGAGGGGATACAAAAAATATCAGGCCGTTTTTTCACCTGATATTTTGTGTATCCCCTCCCCTAACATGCAAAGGGTGTCCTGTCCTCATGTGTGTTATTTTCTGTCTTTACCAGGTCACAGTGAACAATCTGAGATAATATGGAGATGTCTGCTGTTTTCTAGCAATAGTTACAGAGGGGATACACATTATATCAGGACGTTTTTTACCTGATATAATGTGTATCCCCTCCCCTAACATGCAAAGTGTCTGTCCTGTCAATATGGAACTTTGGAAAACACTGTCGATTAATCCACAATAATAAACGACGCATTCAACAATTCACACGTCGCCTTAATGTAACAGACAAATAAACGTATTTATGTAGATAAATGAGACCCTTGTTGCCATGGAAAACCCTGTCGAGTCTTCCACGCCGCTATTTGTTCCATTTAAGAGGTGAATTTGAAGTGCAGCAGTTAAACTCCGCTCTGAGTGCACGCGCGCTCCCGCGGCCAGGGGATACAAATCCTGGCGGGGATAAGTACCTTGGCACGACAGCGGCAGTGCTGCAAAGGAAGCGTTTGGTGGAAACTCGTGTAGCGATCGATTGCTACTGTCTGATCTCTGTGATGTAAAGATGGATGCCTGCCGAAATAGGTAAATAAACACAATTAGCTAATTTGCGTGGCTGTGATTGCTGTATTCCTCGTATGTAGACTTTATATTGGGATACAAGTGTCGTTTTGAATCATTCGGGGTTTTTACGGGGTGTTGAGAGGCGAACAGCCGCAGTGCAGCAGCGGTGTTGGGTTCGGGGACAAGCCTCGCTGTGATCAAATGTAATTCTTCCACAGCAAAACCGTTCAGTCACTTACAAATGTGTTACATTGTTTCTGTTTCCTCAGCCTAGTCTGATACATTTTGGCATGTTTAGCTCGTAGCTGCTGTCGACTGGAGGATACCGCCTCTTGTAGCGTTAACCTCTTGGCATGTTCAGTTTCTCCAGCCTATTCATAGCCTCACTCTTTGTTTTCCTCAGCAAGGTTTTTGCTAAGCTACCCTTCATTAGACAGTAATGCTCGGAGCAGCAGGGTGGTGTGTTTGAAAATTAAGCTAACTGTGTCTGTTTATTGGGATTTTGCAGACAGTGCTGCAACACCAACGCTAACTTATTCTGCTTTGTGTTATTCGTAGGTTATAAACGTGGGAAGTAAGTCCCTGGCAGTGTTCAACGTGCAGTTGTAAGTAGCTGTATCACATTCAAGGCGTCAAATGTTGACCATGCACTGATTTACATGAATTGGTTAAACAGGATGTAATGCCACTGTGCTGCTAACAGTGTATTTCCCTCCTGCTGCAGCCCTGTTCTGGCCAATGCTTGCTGCCCTACAGCATGACCACAGCAGCGTCGGTTCATCTGGTAGTTCTGGCAAATGAAAATGGAGGAGGTTTCAATGTCCAGCCTGGACAACAGCAAGCTGGAGGTACATTAGACCAAGGCCACAGTATAATAGTAGTTCGAGCAGCCTTGGAAATGCACATCATACTGTACATCTGCAGACACTGTAGGATACACACAGACAGTGGCCTGACTTGTGTCTCTGTTTCCCCGGCCCTTCCCTGCCAGGGCCTAGCTCAGGACATCCTGTCTGACCTGGTGGAGGACGCATGCCTGGGTCTTTGCTTCGAGGTCCACCGGGCCGTCAAGCAGGGCTATTTTTTCCTTGATGACACAGACCAAGAAAGCATGAGGGACTTTGGTGAGCACAAAGTCTTCCTAGTCGCATAACTAAGAGTAGTGAACAAGTGAGTGTGTTTTCTTGCGTATCAATGAAACCAGATAATAATAAAAAGTCCAAAGAAAGCAATGATACATCAAGGCAAAAACATCTCTCTGTAAACCAATAGTCATTTTGTGTATTTTGACTTTCATGTAACTATATTATAAAGCAGAGATGTTTATTGCTTGCTTTAAATTTCCAGAAATCGTGGACCAGCCGGGATTGGATGTGTTCGGCCAGGTGTACAACCAGTGGAAAAACAAAGAGTGTGTATGTCCCAACTGCAGCCGAAGCATTGCTGCCTCACGCTTTGCCCCGCATCTGGAGAAATGCCTGGGGATGGGACGCAACAGCAGCCGTATAGCTAACCGCAGGTATGAGAGTAAAACAGCTAACCCCAGTGATATGTGTAGTATAGTATACTACTGATTTACACCTCTCCCTATGTAAGCTCAGTAAAAATCAGCCTCCTTCCTTCTATGAGCATTAAAAGTAAAATTTTATAATGCACATTTTTTTATTTAACCTTTATTTATCCAGGTTAGTAGATCGAGAACAAATTCTCATTTGCAGCGACGACCTGTCACATTCACACAGTTACACGGTACAACCGCAGTCTGATCCGCTGGCCACTGAGCAGCTCCACTGGAGCGTATGGGGTTAAGGGACTTGCTCAAGAGCACCTCAGTGGTGGTAATGAGGGAGGGGCAAGCGCTGCTCTTTCACTTTCCCCACCCAGATTTTAACCTTTCGGTCTGGGGATTGAACCAGCGACCTCCCGGTCACATGCTTACTTCTTTAACCTTTAGGCCACCACTGCCACATGTGCTGTATTTATGTTGTGTAGCTACACATACTGGAGAAGTTATGCTCTGTATATATGTATATATTACAAAATAGAATGATACAAAACATTATGAAATAGTTTTAGGTCAGAATGGATTTGTTTTATAAGCAGATTATTATTAACAGTGAGTCACTGTTGGTGTCATATCTTATTCCTCCCTTTTTTACAGAATAGTCACCAATAACAACACCAACAACAAGTCAGAGAGCGACCAAGAGGATAATGACGATGTCAATGACAATGACTGGTCTTATGGGGCAGAAAAGAAAGGTGATGTGCTAGTGCTACTTTTTAGCTTTTTTTTTAGTGATACTGAATGTTAATTGTTAATTTCAAATGAAGTTTGACATGTATGAAATTACTCAAATCTTGTTGTTTTTTTAATCTTGAAATGTAATGTCTTTCTTTTACAGCCAAGAAAAGGAAATCTGATAAGGTACTTTCATTTCCCCCAAAGATTAATATAACAGTCTTAAGGAGCATGACACTGTTTTATTATCCACAATCATTACTTTTATTATATAAACACATGTAGGATGTTAACTAATTATTCCTGATTTTTCTGAATTTTCTTTTTCCACCTAAGAATCCAAACTCACCCAGAAGATCCAAATCATTCAAGCATAATAAAAGCAGTAAGTGGAAATGAATCCTTGAACTTCTTGTTGATGTGTGCAGTTTGTACTTCGTGCGCAGTTTAAAAGAAACTGATCAATTTGTTGGCTAGTTATTTTTAACATACAAACCCCAATTCCAATGAAGTTGGGACGTTGTATAAAATGTAAATAAAAACAGAAGACAATGATTTGCCAGTCCTTTTCAACCTATATTCAATTGAAAACACTACAAAGACAAGATATTTAATGTTCAAACTGATAAACTTTTTAGTTTTTTTGCAAATATTAACTCATTTTGAATTTAATGCCTGCAACACGTTCCAAAAAAGCTGGGACAGGGGCATGTTTACCACTGTGTTACATCACCTTTCCTATTAACACTCAAAAAGCATTTAGGAACTGAGGACACTTAATTGTTGAAGCTTTGTAGGTGGAATTCTTTCCCATTCTTGCTTGATGTACGATTGCTCAACAGTCCGGGTTTCCGTTGTCAAATTCTGCGCATCATAATGCGGTACACATTTTTAATGGGAGACAGGTCTGGACTGCAGGCAGGCCAGTCTAGAACCTACACTCTTACTATGAAGCCACGCTGTTGTAACACGTGCAGAATGTGTCTTGGCATTGTCTTGCTGAAGTAAGCAGGGACGTCCCTTGTATTCTGTTTTTATTTACGTTTTACACAACGTCCCAACTTCATTGGAATTGGGGTTTGTATTAATGTTTTAACAAATATTGCTTAATATGGTTTAATTATTTGATTTTGGATTAAAGAAGTGAACCCACTTTGTCTCCATTAAATTCATGGCTAGATTAGGGCTTGGTTCATTCTGTCAATATTGTTTTGAATATCTGACTCTTGGCTATGCATCCCATACCAGATAATTACAATGATGATCAATGTAAGGCATTTACATTGATCATCACTGTAATTATCTGGTACAAGTGACTGAATGACATCCGGCCTTATGTTTATTCCCATAGGCATGATGGGTCAGAGACGTCGCATGGACAACCAGGAGAGCCCGCGCATGCTGATGAAAGATGAGGCATTCCCTCAATAACACACTCAGCCACAAACACATTCTCTCACCATCGTGTGTACACATACACAGAACGTGCACACACAGGAGGACCAGTAACACTTCACCATTGGTTCTTTATGTTGCAAAATCAATGGATGTCGATGCTATTGGTGACATTCAAGGCGTTTGCTGCTCTGCAGAAGCAGTCCAGACCTCTCACTGTATACTTGACAGATTCTTTTCACAAAATCATTGTACCAACACTCATTTTTTATTTTGTTTTAGTTATTTTGTCTCAGCAATTTTTGCTGGAGTCCGAAATAATGAATATCACCGTATACAATTACACTGCACAAAGGTAGATTGTGGTGTCATTCATTCAGCGGCCATACAGAGGCAGCTGTGTGCACATACAGTATGTTGTTGTTTTTTTTAATACAGAAATGATTAGTCATTAGGTGTCCTTTTTCCTCATCTTTTAAAATCTCATTCTTTGAAAAATAATGTCAAAGACAATCATTACTAATGGTTTGTCTTTTATTTTCACATTCACTGTGGGGCTCGTAGTTCTTCGGTTGGATCACAATACAGTGTTTGAGAGAGAAGCAACTCTCAGTTTTGTCATTCACCTGTGGAAATGTTCAGTAAATGAACCCCTAATTGTACACACAGGTATTTGCTGCAGACAGCAGGTTTGTTTTGTTTCATTTTTGGTGGATAGGTCGGCTTGTTTTCCAGCATTCAAAAAAATGTCTTTGTATCATGTGTTTACATTGTAAAGGGTTACATATATCTTTGGTGTGATGTGATAGTGTAAATATTCCAATAGTTGAATTGCTGCTATCATGGCTCAGTTTGTTTCATCTGTCTAGTATAATAAATGATTTGTTACCTGTCATTACATCTCGTGTTAACTTGAAACTGAAAAGGGTTTTGATATTAACCCTGCTCAAGTACTTACAGTTAAAGACCAAATGACCCACAGGTGATGCTGTTGATCAAATGAAGAGGTCTAGAAATGTTCCAGTTTTGATTATTTTAATACACTTACCATATGATACATTAAATGTTCCTTTGTGAAAGTTTATTTTTCATTGAAGTGCTCTGGTAGATCTTATTCTGTGGAAATTGAGACATAGTAAACACTGAAGTTCACACAGTTTGAGATTAAATCAAAAATGTTCTGCATTGAGTTCCCCAGAACAGAAAACTGCCAGGGAAGCCAGTTATGCTGCCTTCATGTGCTCCTCTTAAACTCCGACATCTGAGATTTTATGCATTTGTGTGTTGGGGATCCTTAATGCAGTCTATTGGTGGGCCCCAAGTCATACAACAAATAATTCATATAAGATATATCATATGATATAGACACTATCATCTAAATAATTTGAGATATGTTTTAAACAACCCATCCTTGAACAGCTATGTGTGATGTAATCATTGGTAAAAGATGTTAAATTGCTCAATATTTCACAAGAAAGCTTAGCACAGACAACCTGACCATCCCTCTACCAATCTGTATATAAAGCAGTTAAAACCAGTGATGAAATGTAAGGATTTCTGATCAGGATTGTGCTTTACTTGAGTATTTTAATTTTATAATACTTTATACTTTTACTGCACTACTACTGCACTAATAATTGACTTTTTACTCCATTACATTTATCCAGCAGCTGTAGTTACTTTGCAAATCATTGAAACAAAATATGATCAATAAAGTAATGATGCATTATTATAGTTTAAGCTACATTATCTTAATCAGTAGCCTATATAAAGAAGTTAAAATTAACTCCACTTTTACCAGCTGCAACAACATTGTGAGCCTTACACACTGGTGCATCAGTGTAATTATAATCAAATAATCTAATTTTCATTATTCTAAAATGGGCCATTCTGTATAATGAGTACTTTTCCTTTTGGTACTTGGTACTTGTACAATTTTAACTGCAAAACCTGTACTTGTAACAAAGTATTTCTACACTGGTATTGCTACATTTACTGAAGTAAAAGATCTTCCACCACTGGTTTAAACTACAGTCTATGGTTTAAACTAGCTCCACCTCAAGCAGCAACAACAATAGGCTGCTTACACATTAATGCATCAGTATTAACAATCTAATAATGTCATATATAATCTCAGTTATCAATATCAGTTAATTGTTATCAATAGCAATGTTATTATTAATTTATAATTATTACTAACCAGCCAAAGCATGCGGCTGCCCTAACGCCCAACCCCAGGCCCCCTTAAAATTCCCAGGTTTACATTTCAATTTGCACCACACTATGTGCGCTAGAATGTGGAACATCAACATTTCCAACATCTGTGAAGGCAGCATTTGGCATTGTGTGTAGGCAGTTGCAATACTACTTTACAGTTTGTCGTTAGGCACTCGTTATCATGTTTTTCATCAGCCTAAAAGTGAAATAGCTGCTAATTAGCAATGTAAATACATGAGAACAAGGGGAGGAGGTGACAAACAACAGAACAGCCACCGCTTGTCCAGAAAACAAGCAGTTGTAGGCAGAAGCAGATCCCGGAACTCGAAAAGAGCTAGCTAACATTAGCTAGCTTTTTGTGATGACAGTGTGCTTGCTGTCAAACCACAACCCGACCTCATTTAAAGTAACTGTAGTCAACTAAATCGCTGCTTCCGGACTTGTACCAGCGACGTTCATTTAGTAGCTTGCTAGACTCGTATTCGGACCGACATTTGATAAAAGTTTCCGTGACTTTTAACCACTTGTGGATCTAGAAGATGGCATCAAGAGGAGGTGGATTCATGAATCTGAATGTGAACCCCATGAATGTTGGGCATGCTGCGGGCATGAGGATGCCAGGTATGCCTCAACCTCCGGCGGGATACTCCCGGAGCATGAACAACTCTCCCCAGTACCAGGTTGGTTTCTTGCTTAATTTCTCTTTATTAAATAGGGACACTTACTGAGCTAAACTAAAGGTGAGGGTAACTTTATCTGTTAAGTGAATTTTACTGTGGCTTCTTAAAGTTTATGATGCCTTGGCTGCTTTTAACAGTACACGCAGTCCTAAATTTGGAGTAATACAAAAATAACGATTTGAAAACAGTCGCCTGACATATACAAGTATGAATAACCTTGAAGCTCATTATTCTTAAAATATCAAGGTGTGGACACTACTTCCGCATTTGAATAGGGTATGTAATTAACGTTACTTACTGCCAACAATACATTGAATGTAATATTATTAATATGGAATGTATAGTGGATTTATCATTGTGCACCTTAAGTATGCTTTTTGGATGTTTAATTATAATTAGTATCACCGATTAATTGTTTGTGCATGTGTGAAAGAATCACATGGCTGCCATCAGCCTCCTGTCAGTTAGCTCGAAAACAAAAGTGAGTTAATCATCTCCACCATCTGTCAGAGCTAAGCCTGCATACATTATCCCAGTTTTACCACCATCTGCAGCTTCATGTGGTCTGTAGTTAATACACAATATTACCGTTGTCTAATGTTTGTTCGTTAGAGCCATATGGGTTCAGATATTTGTTTTACTGTTAAAGGAGTGACCAAACAAAAAACCCAGCAGTGTTTAAAAAAGAAAATTCACATACATTGTTGATAAATCTACAATTTAGTTTAATATCAGACTATAACAGAATAATAACAAGTTAAAAGATTAGAACATCAAGAAAATATTCATTATACACACATACATACAACACACCTTTGGCTTTGGGTATACCTTTGGTTTTAGATATAATATCTAAACCATCACATTGGGAGCATATAATTGTAAACCAGCACTGCAGGGTGAAAATAACTGCAACTAAAGCATCTGCGTATACATGCTTATTTTAATAACCACAATTTTCTTTAAAAGGTCTGCAGAAAAATACTTGTTTTTTCAGTACTTGAACCTGAGATCATAGCTTCAGCTTCCCTTTTTTCTTTAGCGCCCAGGGATGCCACCCAACAGAGTCGGGGGCCCCATGGGGTCAATGGGGGGCCAGCTGCCTGGTCCTTCTTATGGTGGTGGGAACATGTCCATGCGGCAAGGCATGGGGCCTCCAAGCATGGACGCCTCTAGGAAACGGTTCCTTCATCTGCATCAACAGCAGCAGCAAGAGGCATTGGGAGGCCTAAGACGAGGGTAAACTGTGGAGAAGTGAAAGCGTTTGTGTGAGAGAAGGAGAAGAGAGGGCGAGGAATAATACCAAGGTTGATTGATCAAGACAGCCTGAGGCCAGATCAGGGAATGGTGCTGCCTGAGATTTAGACTTAAATAGAGCTGCAACTAACAGTTCTTTTCATTGTCCATTAATCTGTAGATTATTTTCTCCATTCAAGGTTTGGTCAACAAAATCAGAAAGAGTGAAAATGCAATTTTCTAATTGCTTGTTTTGTGTGGACAACAGTCTAAAACCAATACATTCCATTTATGATGATATAAAGCAGAGAAAAGCAGCAAATCCTCAAATTTGAGAAGGTAGAACCAGATTTTTTTTTTTAAATGTTACTTATTAAATAACTCAATTAACACAATTAAGATTGTTACCAATTAATTGATCGACTCAACAATTATAACAATAACAACTGCCAGGTCCCTTTTTACAGTAACAATGAATACAACAAACAATTCATTATTTTCTCGCAATACAATTGAAATGCTGCAACCTCTTTCATGCATCACTTTTTTTTCCAAACTTTGAGATACAAAACCTATTTGTCTGTCTTTGACTGACTAAAACAAACATTGGGTGTAAAGTCATGGCCAAGTCAAACAGATTTATTCATAACATTACTTTAAGGACCTTACTGGTAATGTTTTCCTCAGCCAGGACAAAACCTACAACAGTAAGCATGTGTACTTTAAATATTCTAAATGAACATAATTACATCCAGTGGGAATTGTTATTGAAGTTATAGTCCGTAGTCCAAACCTAAAACAATGTGTCTTGTCATTGAATTGTAAATATATCTTTTCATACATAACATCGTAGTAATCATATAGCGATTAAGATTCAGTGGCTAATTTTGTGTGCTGTGGCTCATTAACAATAAAACAACACCACTCTTCTTCAGGATGTGTTTTTCTCTCTGTGGTCTGTTACTGTGCTGTTAAAAACACAGCTCGGATCACACACACCCGAGGGTATAGGAGTATCTCATGACTGCTTTCAAAGCAGTTGACACGAGTGGGTATTTTTAACTTCAAACTGCTCAGTTATGCCATGCTCATAAATGTTTTGATCCATGATGTGAGGCGGCACTTAAAGTTTCATCCACAATGAACCTCTTGTCTTTAAAGCTTTGATCTCATAACAACATTCTCAGTATAGGAGGATTGGTGTGCCACAGTGCCAGAAGCAACCATCTAAAGTCTCATTAAAGAGCTAGGGAATTCAATTTAGTCATAATGAGGAGGAACAGTGCAATTCAATTAAAGAAACAAAGCCGCTTTTATGAAGTCAGTAGCGATGATGAGTCAGGGCCCAAGGCGCTCATTTGGGGGGAGTTAATGAAGACATAGCACTTTTTTTATTTATTTATTTTTTTACAAATAACTGATAATCAAATGAAGTGAGTTATATCTTTCTGTTAATCTGTGTGTGTGTGTGTGTGTGTGTGTGTGTGTGTGTGGTCAATTCCTTGTAAATTGGTGAATTAAGGTCACTCTTTAAAAAGGGCAAATGCTAAATGATGACACAACTCTGGCAACACAGTACAGTATGTCCTTGACTAAGTAATATATTTTAGCCATTAGATATTCTATATTTTAGAAAAAGCATATGGTTCATGTGGTCATTATGTATGTGCTTTTTTTTGGCAAAATAAACATATAGTACTTTGAAAATCATCTCATTTATTACCTTTTCTCTGTGACTTTAGGGCAAAAAGACGCAAGATGGCTGACAAGGTTCTCCCGCAGAGGGTAAGAAAGTTTTGACCCTCTGAATCATACTTCAGATGGATTCAGTTTGTTCACAGTCGGCTGTGTTCCCTTAATATTCATGTCATGCTGTTGGCTCTTTAGATCCGAGACCTGGTCCCAGAGTCCCAGGCCTACATGGATCTCTTGGCCTTTGAAAGGAAACTGGATCAGACCATCGCCCGAAAGCGTATGGAGATCCAGGAAGCCATCAAGAAGCCCATTATGGTATCTCTTCACGAGAGTGCATTATCAAATTATTATTACTTTTTTTTAACTTTCCGGTTTTATGAAATGCTGAAGAGTTTGATTTCATGAATATCTCAAGGATTATAACTATAGTAACTATACTATAACTGTATGTAACTGTATCGTTTGCACTGTCTTGATTGACCAATTTATGGCTGCCATGTTCTGTCCAAGGTCTGTCTTCACCAATCACCAAGTGCAGTTTAAAAGTCAAATTCCCAAATTAATCTTATTCAAATTTTTCATGGTTCATTTTTGTTTGAGAAACAGTTCTTGATATATCTGCTTGTTCATCTCTATGAAACAGCAAAAACGCAAGCTTAGGATCTACATTTCTAACACGTACACCCCCTGCAAGCCAGAGGGCGAGGAGGCAGAGAAGGTGTCCTCTTGGGAACTGAGAGTGGAGGGAAAACTTCTGGAGGAAGTAAGTGAACAACTTTCTTCATTCTAATCTTCGTGCTCTGTTTCGCCATCGTCCCAGTGTGGTCTGACTCCAAAGTATTTCAGTCTGTGTTATTGTGTTTCTGAAAACTTCAGTCACTCAGCTCTGGTTGGCCTGTGTCCTTGGCTCAGGCCATGCAACCAGATGTGTGTTTACAGCTTTCCCCACTCCACCCCACAACTCCTAACACACACAAGCTCATGTTCTCTTTTGAAACAAGGAATTGAAACCACTGGCCGTTACATACCATGAGCTGACAAGCCTCCCCTCCCTCCATCAATTCCAGTTCAACTCATTGTGTCATCTGGGGCCACATGAAGGAGGATCTTTTTTTCTCCTCTGGCTCATTTGGTTTAGGCATGCGTAGGAGTTTTACATGGAGTAACAGAAAAAGAAAAGCAATGTGAGGGAAGGAGTCATGTTGTGCAAACAGACTTTAACATTGCTTTGGAGAAGGCGGGGGTGCAACAGCTTTTTCTAGTTGTCTACAGTTTTGTGCTTCGCCATCCCCAATGTGGTCAGAGCTAAACATTGCGGCTGCACAGACTGACACGGCACGATAAGCCATAGATAACAATCTTGTTGCCTGTCTTTTCACACTGTTTCTGCATTTTTTTTGTTTCTAGCCTGGCAAGCAGAAGAAGAAGTTCTCATCTTTCTTCAAAAGCCTGGTGATTGAGCTCGATAAGGAGCTCTATGGACCTGACAACCATTTAGTAGAGGTATGACATCATTTTAAAGGCATTTGATGCATTTTAGGCACATGGAGACCAATATGTTCTGAGACTGCTATTGGTTCACTGGCCACTTTTTAGCATACTTTTAATCTGTAATCAATAAACATTTCGTGACTAAGTTCTTTCATATTTTTAAATGACATCAAAAAACATGTTTTGGCATGGTCAAAAGTCCATACATAACTGAGAGTCTCACACTCAAAAACAATAATGGAGCAAGTGGTGAAAGTATTTATGATGATAGATGCCTACGATGGTGGAAGGGGGGATTATTGAATGTACATATAACTTTATTCTGCTAACATATTTCAGTTTAGATTTAGTTTTAGCTCTAATTGAACTTGAAATTTGATCTCTTTACTTTATCTTTAGTGGCACAGAATGCCCACCACTCAGGAGACGGATGGTTTCCAGGTCAAAAGGCCCGGCGACGTGAATGTTAAATGCACCCTTCTGCTCATGCTCGACCACCAGGTACCACCCATTTGCTCAGTGACCATCTTGCAAACAGTCGTTTGCCTGGATGGTAATATATGCAACCACCACTTTCTTTACCCCAATTCTTTTTTTCAGCCTCCACAGTACAAACTGGACCCACGGTTGGCTCGTCTGCTGGGTGTGCACACACAGACGCGGGCCAGCATCATGCAAGCTCTTTGGCTCTACATCAAGAACAACAAGCTGCAGGATTGTCACGAAAAGGAGTACATCAACTGCAACCGCTATTTCAGACAGGTAATGGAATGTTCTTGAGGCTATGCCAAGCAGCAGAATGCTAGTTCACCACTTATGCATTTCCCAGTGTTACTTTGACATTGAAAAATTCTTTCAAAATCCTTTAGTATGTGTTTTATATCAAGAATAAATGTAGGCATACAATTACCTAATTTGTTTCGTAAATCACAAGGTACGTATTGCTAATTTGCAAAAACTAATTAGCAATACGTACTGCACTCCATGACTGTAAAGGATTTTCAGATGTGCACCTAATATACATTTATTATGTTAGGTTTCTCACTTTTTAAGGCTTGCGGAGAGATAAAATGGTAACAAAACTTTACGTTTTCTAACCAAATGCTGTTCAGATCTTCGGCTGTCCTCGAATGAGGTTCTCCGAGATTCCCATGAAACTGGCCGGCCTGCTGCAGCACCCTGACCCCATCATTATCAATCACATGATTAGGTAGCGGAGTGTGGATCATTATCCCTCTTTCTGTGTTCATACATGTGTTATGTGTGTGAGTGTTGAATTGCCAGTGTTGTCAGGATCTCATATCTAGAATCTTCCAAAGTGTTTCCAAAAGTATTTCCAAAGAAAAAGTGTTTGCTTACAAACTCTAATTTTCAACCACAATGTATTTATATGAGCTTTTCGTTTTATTTAGCTTTATGATTTGGGCCATAAATACTTATTCTCTGTCTGCATCAAGATCACTCTTGACTTGAATTCTGTTTTGCTGTCTGTGCATCTCCTCTGATCAGTGTGGACCCAACAGATCAGAAGAAGACAGCGTGCTATGACATTGATGTGGAGGTGGATGACCCACTGAAGGGCCAAATGAACGGTTTCCTGTCCTCTACAACCAACCAACAGGAAATTGCTGCACTGGAGATGAAGGCCAGTCAATCTCAAATGCCTGCACCTTGCTGGCTTTTGGATAAAAATACATCTTGTTTGTTTAAAATGTCTTACGTATTACTGTACTGGTTGTGTTCACTGCAGATCCATGAGACGATTGAGTACATCAACCAGCTGAAGACCGAGAGAGACTTCATGCTGAGCTTCAGCAATAAACCACAGGACTTCATCCAAGACTGGCTCAAGTCTCAGTGCAGAGATCTGAAGGTAAACATTTAATCCCACAACTAATGTACTGTACCTGTTTCTAAGAATCTAAACACATGAATTTCACGTTTGCCTGATTCGCATCGCGTTGAAAACACGTGCGGTGTGAACGCGCCATTATACTGCTGCTTCTTTTACACATAGTATTGCTCAGATGCATTATGTTTTCAAGTCTACCAACAACAGTTTGAGCTGTTTTGTTTTGTTTTTCAGTAAGGTTGTACTGTAGATATCTAATTGTATTCTTTCCTCCTCCACTTCTTTAAGCTTATATGGCTGTTGTATCATCACAAGTATCTTCATGACAACCCTGAGCAAATGTTTGTTTTTGTTCACATGTTTTGTGCAATCAGTTGTTTGCTTATTTATTCCAACATACTCAAATTACCGTAAATGGAGGGACTTTGATGCCTTGAACATTATTTTGGTATTTGAGAATGAAACAGTTTTCTGTATTCATGAATTTTTTTGTTCCTTGTGTTAATGCTAAAAAAAAATAAAAAATGTTTTTGTCAGTTGATGACAGATGTGACAGGAAACCCAGAGGAGGAGAGGAGGGCTGAGTTCTACCAGGCTCCCTGGGTACCAGAGGCAGTGGGCAGATACGTTTACTCCAAAGTAAGGAATTACCTAATGCACTGCTTAACAATGTGCATATTTCATAAATGCTTATTTGGTAAGGTGTAGATTATTATTAGTTTTAATAGGCACTAACAGTATCCCTTTGTTGTTCCAGGTGCAGCAGAGAAGACAAGAGTTGGAGCAGGTGCTGGGGATCCGACTCACCTAAAGACATATTCCAGAGATGTCACAGCCAGCTCAAGTCTACTCAATGAAAATTGGAATTTGCTTGAAAATAAATAAGCTAATGTTGCAGCTTAAATATTCACAAAGCCATCCTCACTGACATAGTATAATAAACCAGCTTCTAAGTGGGAAACCTATAAGATAATAGTTCTAAAATCAACAAAGTGTATGTGGGACCAAAGTGATGATTAACATGTCGCTAATAATATGTTTGCCTTGCATTGTCTGTCATTTTGAGCCTGTTCAAATAATCTTTGCCTTGTTTTGCAATGTGTTTTGTTTATGGTACAATATTCCTAAAACATTTTAAGCATTGGTGCTGACTAGATGTTTTTTACCATCACATTGTGTACTTATGTGAAAAGAGTCTGTTTACCTTCAAATTTGAAAGCCATAACCTTATATATATATATATGTATATATATATATGTATATATATGTATATATATATATGGAAAATATACCCATACTGAAAACATTTTATACAAGAAATATGTATATATTTTAATTTCAAATATATATTTAGAAAATAAGGATTATATTCTTTAAAAGAAAAATGTAGGAGTTCTTAAGGTGTCTCATTACTTGGAAAAGAACTAAAAACAATATGCCAACAATATTTTTTTATAGATCGGTGGATATGTCATTTGAAATGAAATATGTTTTGCTGTGTAAGAAAGCAGGATTTTCAGGACAGCTCTACTTTCGGAAAAGATTGAGCTTCTTGATTGAGTCCACTCTGTCCTGCTGTAATTCTGCAGCTCTTTTTTTGTACCTCTTGGATGTTTACATTCTGTTTTCGTTTTGTTATTGGGGTTGTTGGGGTTATTGTAATGTCAGAAAGAGGAATTGTGGCCGGCTGTTTGGACTGAAGGGTTCTTCCTGGAAGATCCATACCTCCTTAGAAAGTTAACTGATATTAATAAAATAGGAATGCAGTTGTAGTGTGTCAACTAAACAAAGCACCACATTTTTATGTAAAGTTTATAGTTTCACAAGTTAACCTTTCATTGAAATGCAATTTTTTTAAGGTTTTGTATGAAAGGGTTTTCTGACTTTTTTCAAACATTTCATGTTAACAGGTATAGTGCCAAAATTTGTTTTATGAAGAATGCACTTCACAAATAGTTTTTGTACAACCTCTTTGTAAAATGTTTGCATGTTTTGTATCAATCAAATGCCTTTTGTCTTTTATACATTTTGAGTATTTTTTACAATAAATATACTTACAAATGTTTGTTATTTCATGGTATACAAAAGAATGTATATAAAATGTTGCCCATTGTGTTATTAATATGATGGTGCTGGCATACTCATACCTTTTACAGTGCACCCTCAGCTCTCTGATAAAAGCTGGGCTCATGCCACGAGTGTGCATGTTAGGGCTGATTGAGGAGCTTAGGTGCCTGTGAGAGCCGCAGTCTAAACAGGTAGGGCTGGTCTTACCTGTCTAGGGTTAGGCCTACTCCTCAAATACCGGCCAACCCAAATACACAATGTACACTCTTCACAGATCTACGACTCCGTTTTTAAGGTGAAAATGGTACAAAGCACAGATGTGACCAAATCAGTTGATAAATGGTACATGTGTTTATATCATATACTATTAATATTAGACAATGGTTTGTATGCGTAAATTAAGCTTTGAATAACGTTAAGTTAGTAAAATAAGGTGTTAACGAAAACGGACTGAAAAAGACTGGAGGTGGCGATGTGCACATATATATATATATATATATGTATATATATGTACATATATATACGTATATATATATACGTATATATATATATATATATGTATATATATATATATGTATATATGTATATATATATATGTATATATATATACATATATATACGTATATATATATACGTATATATATATATATACGTATATGTCGCCGTTAAGTGTATACGTATATATATATGTATGTATATATATATATATATGTATCTGTACATATATATATACGTGTATATATATATGTACATATATATATACGTGTATATATATATACATATATATATATACATATATATATATATATATATATATATATATACATATATATACATATATATATATATATATATATACATATATATATATACATATATATATACATATATATATATATATATATATATATATATATATATATATATATGCGCACATCGCCACCTCCAGTCTTTTTCAGTCCCGTTTTAACCGTGTTTAAGTGTTGTCGCTTCTACGTTTTCGTTAACACCTTATTTTACTAACTTAACGTTATTCAAAGCTTAATTTACGCATACAAACCATTGTCTAATATTAATAGTCTATGATATAAACACATGTACCATTTATCAACTGATTTGGTCACATCTGTGCTTTATATATATACCCAAAGAAGAAGTCTTCCGGAAATACACCTCTCCTCAAGCGGAAGCAGAAAATTCCAAGATGGAGGTGGACGGAGCTGATCATGTAGGTGTATTTTTTTTTGACGTTTTGTTGCTTTTGTTGTTTTATTATTAAAGAAACGTTACTATTACGCTTTGAGTCGAATCGTTACCTTGAACCGCTTGTGACAATGAATATATGTGCGACTCTGCTGTAGCTAAATGGCGAAATGTCTCTTCATTCAAGATAAGTGTAGTATGCTGCCGGTTTGCTGTCTCATTGTCGCTAACCAAGCTAGCTAAGACTAAAGAACTGGCTAGCTCACTGCCACTGTACGTATAGCGTTAGCTTGAGCTAGCTAGCTACTCTGAATGACTGGCAGCAACAGTCGGCAAGGGTTTTTATTGTTACGTCGGACAGTTAGCTAGCTAAATAATCACAATTTACAATAACTAATAGTTTTAGGCTCACCAAGCGTTAGCTAGCTAAACTACCGCATCTAATGCTATGTCGGTGCGAGTTAGCTAACGCTAGCTAGCCAAATGTTAGTCAGCAGATTTAAACTAACGTTAGGTAAATTAGGTTAGGAAAGTCAGGTCTCGCAAACTTTTAGCCCACTGTATTAATTGTATTGCTACCGTGGCTCCGTGGTTAGCACAGCTGCTAACCCATCCTAATTAGTGAAGATGGTTTAAATGCACAGGTTACAATTCGTGTAACGTTATGTGTAAAAGGTACCGTTACTTGGCAAATAACGTTAAAGGATATATGATAAATACATTATGTTGCACATACGGGTTCTGGATAACGGTATTTGTGCTGTCCTCAAATACCTTAATTGAGTCAACACTTTAGCACAACAAACGTTAACCCGGCTTGTTGAGTCACTGTTCACATATGTTAATTATATATGCGTGGTTAATGTATTTGGCATAAAAAAATTTAGTCTTTCGATGAGGTAAACTCGAACAGCAGCAATTGATACATTGTTTGAATTGCTATGTAGCTAGCATAAAGTCTGGTCAGTTATATTGTCTGGTTCTAGCTTTTAAAATGTGAGGGTTTGTTGTTTTTTTGCTTTTTCATATTATAAATTGGAATTGTTGAAGGAAATACTGGGACTCTGATGGACATTTCCATATATTTTTTTACTTTTATCAGACCAAACGATTAACTGAAAACAGTATTCAACAGATGCATCTATATTAAAGTTATTTAAAATTTGATGATTATTTTCATTGACAGATGGAGATGGGGGAGAGTAAAGGTGGCTCAGGTCTCCGGCAGTACTACTTGTCTAAGATAGAAGAGTTACAGGTAAGAACATATCTGCAAACTTTTAGCCGTTGGTGTGACTTAAGGGTGATTTATGCTTCTGCGTTAAATCTACACTGTTGGTGTGTGGAGATACCGACCCCACGCCGTAGCCTACGTCGCTTGGCTGTGGCTTGGTAGCATTGCATTTCCCCCTACTCATTTCCGGGTTCTCCTTCTCCAAAAACAACATGCAATCAAGGAGAGGGTCAAATTTTCCTGCTACAGATTTCCCAACATGGTCAGAAAGCACAGGGAGACACTTTTGGCGGTTACCCACTGCTAGTATCAGCTCGGCTCGACTCGGCCGCGATGTCCCGTCCTCCCTTTTCCATTGTAGATTTAGTACCGCCTCATGGCGAGCGTGGCTGGTCGTTCTAGCGACTCCGCAGGAAACTGCCATGACCTATCGCGACACACACACAGAACGTCGAAGGTGTGTTTTTGATTCTCGGCATGTGGCTGTTGACACAGCCAGAAGACAAATTTTTGTTTCAAAAGAAGCTGGAGGCAGCAAAAAAACACCGCTGGCTAAACTATTTAAAAGTGGCGGGTTTGTTCAGGGCACCCCCGTCTGTCGTTAGCAATTATGACGCAGTGATTAGTGACATTCTCTCCGACCAATCAGTAGTCTGCAGGTTTTCACGTCACCTTTTGGTATCGCCTCAGCTCGCTTGGAACCTTGATGGAGGTGATACTAAAAAAAGTACCTGTTGGCAGGTACCAGGGACTTTTTTTCATAATGGAAAACCCAAGAAGTTGAGTCGAGCAGGTACCATGTAATGGAAAAACGCCATTTGTTTCTCCCACTATGCCTCTAGAGTCGCTACTCGCTCCGAAGGTAATCGCAGTCACTCTCTCACTCGCTCTACCACACACTCCCCACACACCAACGCACAAGTATAAACTTCAGGCCACTTACGTAGGCTATGGCGAAAGCTGCTTGGAGCCTCTGCAGAACCATAAATCACACTTTAGATTGCACAACTTCTGTTAGCCTGTCAATCCTGAACCGCTCTTTTTTTTTCTTTTTTTCTCTTGAATAGTTGACCGTAAATGACAAGAGCCAAAATCTCAGGCGACTGCAGGCACAGAGAAATGAGCTCAATGCCAAAGGTAAACTGTTCATCACTGCATCATCAGTTTGTTTTTAAATATTTCATTCTATCACATAGATCTGTACATAAACTCTCCCCATGGGTAAAAATATATTGTTCTATTTTTTGTCTCAGTGCGTCTCCTTCGTGAGGAGCTGCAGTTACTACAGGAGCAGGGGTCCTATGTAGGAGAAGTGGTTAGAGTCATGGACAAAAAGAAAGTGCTTGTCAAGGTATGCTGTGTACTTATACTTTGTACCAAACTATATTTTGAGTAGTAATTGAGTTTAAATTAACATCAATTATCTTCTCATCATTTTCAGGTCCATCCAGAAGGAAAATTTGTCGTGGATGTGGACAAGAACATTGACATCAATGATGTTAGTATTATAGTTGTTGTCATTTAATGGTTGCTAGTTGGAGTACTTGAATAGTTTTCCCACTGTTCTCTTTACAACAACAAAACCGAACACTTGCAAAACAAACATTATGCCTTTCACTTGTAACCACCATAGCACAAGACTGAATAGCAAATCAATTGAGCCATACTTGCTCCTCTGGAGGATTTCATGTCCGGAACAACCAAAACGTTAGTTTTCTTTAATAAATGATGTTGCAGCAAGAGCTGTGTGCAGGATTTTCTTTGTTCAAGTCCTTGTTTTTGTCCTGCACACCAGCACAGAAGAATTGTTTTCTTTAAATGTCAGGAAACCTAAAACCTGAAGTATTCTTACATTCCTTTATCATTTCTGCATTAGGTGACTCCCAATTGTCGCGTGGCTCTGCGTAACGACAGCTACACCCTGCACAAGATCTTGCCCAACAAGGTGGACCCCCTGGTATCCCTTATGATGGTGGAGAAGGTGCCAGACTCTACCTATGAAATGATTGGTGGCCTGGATAAGCAGATCAAGGAGATCAAGGAAGTGATTGAGCTGCCTGTCAAGCACCCAGAGCTGTTTGAGGCTTTAGGCATTGCACAGCCTAAGGTGGGTGATTTAAAGGAGAGCTGATATTGCACAAGAGCTGTATAATATATCTTAAAGGGGACAGTCCCCTTTTTGTTTTGCCTCCGTTGTAAGAAGGTCACAGAATAGGTTACACTACAAATACAAAAGTGTGCTCCTGAAGCTGATAGGGAGACATTTCTGCAAGACTGATATGGTGGTGACTAGTGCGGCACAATTAATCGAATTTTAATCACGATTTTGGCTTCCCACGATCAAATTCACGTGATCGAGCGATATTTAAAATGCTTCATTCTGTTCATAGAACCCTCTGTATCAAAGTTTTTGTTTTTTTTCCAAAGCTCCGTAAACCACTCTCTGATCACATGCCTCCGTGAGCCAATCAGAGTTGTTCCCTGCACCGCGCAGTTTAGTTTAGATGTAGACAGTCACAGACACGATAATTAATCGTGATCAATATATTGATCAAAATAACTGATTATCATTTTGGCCATAATCGTGCAGCCCTAGTGGCGACACTGGGCCTTTCAGATAACAGTGTCTAAAGCCACTCTGTATATTGTTGCTTTTGTAAAAAAAAGTTTATACACATTTTGAGATTAGTTCAGAGATTTCCGAAGGGTTGTTTAGAAAAAAAGAATTATCTTCTCAATCGTGTCATCTATAAAACTTTTTTTATTTTTATTTTTTTAAACTGTGCAAAAATGGCCATCACAATATCCTTAAGCCTGAGGTGATGTTTTCAAATGTCTTGTTTTGCCACCCAACAGTCCAAAACCCACAGATATTCAGTTAACAATGATATAAAACTGTTAAGGAGCAATTCAACACATTTTGAAAAACTGCAACCACAGACATTTTGTCATTGTTGCTTGAAGTGACTGAAACAAATTAATAGATGTATAAAATAGTTGCAGATTAATTTTCTGACATTGAAGTAATTGTTGCAGCTCTAGTCGTATGTTTTCTCCGTTTGTCAGTGTACGGGTGGTTTTCATTTCCGTTTTTTGCTTTGAATGTGTGCAGGGCGTGCTGCTGTACGGTCCCCCAGGTACAGGGAAGACCCTGCTGGCCAGAGCTGTGGCCCACCATACTGACTGTACCTTCATCAGGGTGTCCGGCTCTGAGCTGGTCCAGAAGTTCATTGGAGAGGGTGAGCTTATTTTAGTTTTATTTGATCAGGATCCCCATTAGCTAACGGCATGATGTCAGCTAGTCTTCCTGGGGTCCGACACACAAATCTCACACTTTAACATTTATATACATTGTATATATTCAAAACATTGCATTACATGCAAAAAGAAAATCCATCAGCAAACCGTTAGGCGCAACAAACAACAACAATCAACGGGCAAGACAAATCATTTAGCTCCGGTGTCTCTTCTTAATACTTTTATCAAATTAATTTCCATTCTTAATTTTTCAAAAACTAATTAAACCTCTCTGGTTGTATAAGCTTGATTCTTCCCCCTCTCTTGCGGCAGGGGCCCGCATGGTGCGTGAGCTGTTCGTCATGGCCAGAGAACATGCTCCCTCCATCATCTTCATGGACGAGATTGACTCCATCGGGTCGTCTCGCCTGGAGGGCGGATCGGGTGGTGACAGCGAGGTGCAGAGGACAATGCTGGAGCTGCTCAATCAGCTGGACGGCTTCGAGGCCACCAAGAACATCAAGGTAACACACACGTGAAATAGTTCACTGATCACATGGACTTTTCACATATTTATTGACTAATTGTGTTATGTATTATGTAAATTTTTTAGTGTTTAGTGGTTTTATAGTGTGTATAGGACAGCCCCTCCCTCACTTACAGTATGTTTCTTTGGTCGTACTTTGCTTAAACCCCCCGAGCAGTATATGAAAACATGAATTAGTTTTAAGCAGATATAAGGACATTTTTAACCACTTAGCATTCTGCCCCCTGTTTGTCTGAGGGGTGGGGGCAGAGGATGTTCAGGGTAGATAAAAGGTCAACAGTATATGCTACATAGAAGTGGTGTACTTCATCTGAAAGCTGGGAACCTGAAGATTAATTTGACATGTAGCTCCAGTAGTTTTTTTCATAAATACAAAATGAGTTAATTAAAATATATTGTGGTGTGTATAAGGGCATAGAACTTTAGTATGATGGCTATCCATCATGCTCACTTATGTCATGAGTTGTTGCAGCAATTTTTGGGTTGATACCATTTGTTACACCGATTAGTTGCTGAGTTTAACCATTTGAGAATTTAGCCTTTTCTAATTATGCAACTCCCAAGTTTAGGGACCCCAGTATGCAGAAATATTCAAATACACCAGTTTAGAATCGCCAAAACTGTACTGCATGAGAAACTGCATAGTGATCAGGGATTAGCATAAAGTGGGCATGTCTGTAAAGGGGAGACTCGTGGGTACCCATAGAACCCATTTTCATTTAGATATCTTGAGGTCAAGGGCTATGCCAGTTTTTCCTTCGCCAAAATGTAGTCCCCTTTTCCGACAAACTAGCATGTCATGGTTAGAACAAATGGATGCCTTAGCTCATCTAGTTTCTGATATGTGGTACCAATATCTTCACTTAAGTTGTAAAACGGAGCCCTCTACAGCCTCTGAAAGACCGCATGTCGGCCAAACCTGCCAGATAGTGTTTATGTTCAACAAGTGTAAATTATACTATGAAAACATTGTTATTGCCACTGTTATACTGTCCTTCATTCATCTGTTTATAGATAGACGTTAGTTGTTGTTGACAAATATATCAAATGACACTTAAAAATACCTTAATCTGCTTACAACTACATCAGTGTGTTTATAAACCATTTATTAAATGGTTATATATTGATTACAAATGCTTTAATATGGTTCTCACAATGCACAGTATTTTTTTTGTATACACTTTAATTATCAAAGTCCTAATTACTATATCAACTTGTTTAATTTTTTGAATTTGACTAAAAACAACTTTGTCTCTCAGGTCATTATGGCCACCAACCGTATTGACATCCTGGACTCGGCTCTGCTCAGGCCAGGAAGGATCGACCGAAAGATTGAGTTCCCCCCTCCAAATGAAGAGGTAGTCACTTGCACAGCCTACACAGTATATACGGAAACTTTTACATGCTGTGGGCCTTGTATTTGAGCACATCTTAATTCTGCACCGTTAGGCCCGTCTGGACATCCTGAAGATCCACTCCAGGAAGATGAACCTGACACGTGGCATTAATCTTAGGAAGATTGCAGAGCTGATGCCTGGAGCTTCTGGTGCTGAGGTCAAGGTACGATTGGCCCACTAAATGGTAGCAGTTGGGTGGTAAATGAAGGCATTTATTTCATTTTCTCGTGTGCGTATTTTTTAGGGTGTTTGCACAGAGGCAGGGATGTACGCTCTGAGAGAAAGGAGAGTTCACGTCAACCAGGAGGACTTTGAGATGGCTGTGGCAAAGGTTTGTGTAACTATTCTCTTTGCAGTGTTTCGCAGAAATTTTCAAAGCCCTTTCACCACTTGCATTGTCTCAAAGAAATTGAAACATGGAGCTCACATCCCCCTGTCCGTAATGAAGCCTTCGTATTTTTAATGTCTAGTTTAATACCTGTATAACAAATTGTTCTACTCATACCTGCCTCTTAAGACGGTTTTCTGTTCTCTTCACCAGGTGATGCAGAAAGACAGCGAGAAGAATATGTCGATCAAGAAGCTTTGGAAGTAAAAGGCCGTGTGTGCACACAATGCGACCACATATGTATATTTTTCTTCTTTTGTTTATGGTTTGTAATTGTCATTCTAGAGTAAATTGGTTTCCCCAAATACTGGAGGGTGCATGGATTTTATTTCTCAGTCTTCAAATAGTGCCAACAATTGCATGTTATTTAATACATTTAGTACAGCAGCATGACAAGATGGTCTGAAGATGGACGATTTATTCTCTCAATTCTTTTATAAATGCTCAATATGGCACTTTACATTACAGAAGACCTCTTACATAATTGATCATACTGAGTGTAGATCTTTGACTTGCTCTACTGCCATTTTACACTAAATCTAAAACAAAGGCTTGCTTGATGTTTACAGTGATGCCGTAACTCAGCCAACTATCACAAACCTGTATGTGTGTAATGGTTAGTATGGCAGTAAACACTGGATGACTCAGAATCTCCAGAGTTTAACCTGTGGTCCACTGATCCAACTTGAACCAGCCTAGCTCCTTACCCAGGACACAGGCACCCACTGACGCTCCATCTGCACCCTCTCCAGTACAACCTGAAGCTCAGCTAAGGCACTGACTGTGTCCTCCTTCACCAAGACATAGTCCACCCAGGGACCATAGCACTTGTCCATCTGCTCAGCCGACTGTTTCATTTCCTGTAGGCCATCCTCCTAGTCATCACAAGGAAGTAAGAGTTGTTGATGCAGAACCACGTTTAAATGATGCGTCAACACGTAGGGGGGAAAACAATGTGAAATTACAGTAATTTATGCAAAGCCTGCCGTATGTTGTTCACCATTGGGTCATAGAAAAGGTACATTTAGACTTTTATAAAGTGGTCCAATTTGTTAAGTTTTAAGCAACTCACTGTGATTCCTGAGCTGAGTGAGGAAGAAGATCCAAGAGGTTTCCTTTGACTGTCATAGATGTGAGGCCTTACGTACACAACATATGGTTTGAACTCAGCATTACGTAGAGTCTTCAGTGCCTGAATGTGGGGGAAAAACCAAGCATATATGGACATTTCATCACCTTTAAACAGATGTTATATGTTATGTCTTCTGTTTCCGTCAGCACAACACCCTAAATCTAAAAATTAAAGTCAAACTTTGTCAATACATGATTAAATACTCTCAACCTTTAAATATCAGGGGACATAAGCCTATAAAACTTAAGTCATCTGAAAGCTCGCTTCAGAACTCAGTATTCTGCATTATAGTCTTAATCCAGCCTTAGTCATGCTTTTCTGCCAAGTGTTGCTGACAATCTAGACAGAAAAAGATTTCACATTTTCATATCACTGGTTTTAAAACTTCATCCTCTACATCTAATATATCATAGTTTGAACATACCACTGGACAAGTCCTTGCACATTTAAATAAAAAGTAGGTAATGCAATTGAAATCAGAAATGCATACCAACCTCTGGTTGCACATCCACCAGACAGAACTTGTTTTGATCCAAAATTTTGTGAATGGACTCCAAACTGGTGCCGTACAGATTATCTTTATACTCCCCATATTCAATAAATCTGCAAAAATACAGAACCGTCATGATTAAATTACATAAACCATTTTTTGCACTTAACTGGTTTACAAGATATAGTTTCCAGTGTCCAATACTCACTTGCCACTCTGGATGTAGGTTTCGAAAGCTGCTTTGGTGATAAAGTGATATTCCACTCCTTCCCTCTCATTACACTTCCTGGCTCGAGTGGTGTCTTAAGGTGACATTCAAAAACAGCCAGCAGGAAAATGGGGTGGGAAAAAAGATAACCTTTGTACATTCTGGGGTAAACACTTCATAATATAGGTACAAAACACATACTTAAAAAGGTGCAGTAGGTAAAACTTATAAAACTAACTTTTTGTCATATTTGCTGAAACTGACCCTATGTTCCAGTAGAACTATATAAAGCAGGTAATTAAAAAAATAATAAAAATAAATGAAATATCTGGCTCTTCTGGCACCACCTCCAGCCTGTGGTGTGATTTGCAAAAACCCACCGCTGTTCAGACGCTCCAATCAGGGCCAGGGGAGGTGTCTGTGTGTCAATCACTGCTCATGCACACAAATTCATTCTCCCTTGTGGGGGGGAGGGGCTTAGGAGAACGTTTTAGGCTTTAGCAGAAAGGGGGGGAGGGACTGAGAAGTTGTTGATGTTCACATTTTTTGGCTAAGTCCTAGATCTTCCCAATCCTACCTACAGCACCTTTAAGTAATGCATGAATCATGTCCATGCATTTGATCCGCCTCTCTGAAAGCAGACCATATTTCTGAGATATTTAGCTGCTTTTTTCAAATTGGTAGTCACAAAAGATCATTTCAGACCTGAGGTAGATATGGACAGTGGATTGATCCTACTTAAATCCTAGCTTACAGCTACTAACAAGTGCTCAGGGGAAAACCACAGCATATTAACCACAGAAAAAACACATGCATCCCTAGTGCAAATGTATATTACATGTTGAGTGTAAGGTTTAATATTTATATATTTAAAAAGGCAAAAAGACTTACGAGGCACAGCCAAACCATAACGTCGAGGATATTCAGCGATCACTTTCTGTTTGAGCTCAGTGATCTGAGCTCCCAGGGAACCTGTGACCATATAATTAATGAATAAATAACTAAATAGACAGTTATTCAAAATGATCATGTGCTGAGGAAAAATATCTGCAAGCAGAAGGACCTCTCTCAGAAAACACCCGTTTCTACTCTGAAGTGTTTTTCACATGTGGCAGAACCCCAGAGTGAACCTACCTATCAGTACTATAAGACGAGGCCTTTCACCAGGGCGGGGCAGATATTGTGTTACTTCTTCATAAATCAGGAACTCTGTGTGATTGGCATCTGGAGTTTGAGGTTCTCCTGGTGAACCCTGGCGATCTTTACTAAGGCGGAAAGTTCTGCGCAGGCCAGCTGTGGTCAAAGAAATACAGAGGTAAGATGGACATAGATATACTGAAGTTTATTGCAGATTACACTGCCACTTTGAAACCATGACACAACACAGACACGCTGAACACCATTAGAAATCAGTAAGAGTACCTGAGTAAAAATCCCATGAAAGAGCATTGCCACAGAAGACAGGGGCTGCCTTACTCTTGGGAGAAACTACAGCTCATATTAGACCATTTATTCAACCAGCTTAAATCTCAACAACAGAATAGAAGCTTGGAAGCCATGCATGCTGCGTCAACCTCTTCAAGTACAAAGCACCTTCAGCATGTAGCGTGAGGAGAGGCCATTTGTGAAGCACAGTGAGATAAATGAGCTGCAATGAGGTGCCACAAAGACACTGAGAAGCTTGGTGGCTGCAGCATACTGCACAAAAAGCCCGCCAGAGTAACAAGAAAGCAATGAAACAACTGCTTAAACAAGACTATTTGGCTCTGAGTGCCTAAGCACAATGGTGCTTTGAGCTAAACACTAATGTCAGCATGCTGACAACAATGATGTTAACACACTGATGTTTAACATCAATTTGAACGTGTTTCAGCTGGAAGCCGACATAGCTAAAACACGTTAGTTTTTTGCCCAATGCCCTCATTAAATAAGAAGATTACAAATTTGTGAGTGCCAGAGTTTTCGTTTCCTTTGACCCTAGTCACTGCCGTGCACTGATACACTGTCTAAAATTTGGAGCTGTGCGGGTTACTTTGCACTTTTTTTTTTTTATATACTTCTAATTATTTATTATATTACTTTATCTGTACTAAATCTGTCTTTGTGCTGCTATAACAACTGAATTTCCCCTCTGGGGATCAATACAGGTTCACCTTAAGCTATAATGCACACTATGTAATGAGTCATAATTATTAAATTTAAGACTTTTACATTTATTTTGCAATGGGCATGCCGAAAAGATTTGAAGTCATACAGATGATGGAATAAGATGTAAAATTAAGGTCAAGGTCAAAATGGTGTGGTGTTTGTTTGTTATGATGTGGTGATGCTTTAAGACAAAAACAAAACCACAAAAAGCACAGTCACATTAAGCCAATAAAAGCAGACAGAAGGCCTGATCAAACTGCTGACTGAGCAGTAAAGACCTCAGGAACCAAACAAATATTTATAATGAATGGCTTTCTGAATTTAAAATGCTAAAAAGAGTGCTGAGGCATTACATCTGCCCTTTCATAGTATAGTATGCCATAAGGAAGTCAAAGTCCAGTATATCGTGAAAATGACTCATACTACAGTATGTCATAAATGTATTGTATGTCATAAAAAGTCAAATAGTCATAGTATGTCATTGAAATATCATAAAAAAGTCATAAAAAGAAGTCATAGTATAGTATGTCATAAAAAGAAATCATAGTATGACATAAAATGTCATGAAAGTCATAACATAATATGCCACAAAAATATCAAATAACGAAGTCATAGTATGTCATAAAACGTCAAATAGTCATAGTTTGTCATGAAAATGACAAAAAGTCATCGGGAGGAGTCACAGTATGTCGAGAAATGTCACTATAGTATAGGAAAAAAGGGATACAAAATTCATAGTATATCGAAAAAAGTTTTAAAAGTCATAGTATATCGAAAAAAGTTAGTATGTATAGCAAAAAAAGTGATAAAAAAAGTGATAACATAGTATGTTGAAAAAAGTCAGTCGCAAAAATTCATAGCATGTCAAAAAAAGCCATAGTATAGTATGTAGAAAAAGGTCGAAAAAAAGTGATAAAAAGTCATAGTATAGCATGTCGAAAAAAGTCGTAGTATAGTATGTCAAAAGTGATGAAAGTCATAGTAGAGCATGTTGAAAAAAGTGATAACAAAAGTCATACTATAGTATGTCAAAAAAGTCATAGTATATTATGTTGAAAAAATGTTATTAAAAAGTCATAGATTAGTATGTCATAAAAGTCAAAAAGTAATAGTGTAGTATGTCGAAAAAAAGTGATAAAGTCAGTGTAGTATGTCGAAAAAAGGGCTAAAAAAAGTCATAGTACAGTATGTCAAAAAAAGTGATAAAAAGTCACAGTATAGTATGTCGAAAAAAGTCACTATAGTATAGAAAAAAAAGGGATAAAAAAAATTAATTGTATAGCATGTCGAAAAAAGTCGCAGTATAGTATGTCAAAAGTGATGAAAGTCATAGTAGAGCATGTTGAAAAAAGTGAGAAAAAATTGATTGTACAGTATGTTGAAAAAAGTCATAGTATGTCGAAAAAAGTCATAGTATAGTATGTCGAAAAAAGTGAGAAGAAAGTCATAGTATGTCAAAAGTGATGAAAGTCAGAGTAGAGCATGTTGAAAAAAGTGAGAAAAAATTGATAGTACAGTATGTTGAAAAAAGTCATAGTATAGTATGTCGAAAAAAGTGAGAAGAAAGTCATAGTATAGTATGTCAAAAGAAGTGATGAAAAAGTCATAGTAGAGCATGTTGAAAAAAGTGAGAAAAAATTGATTGTACAGTATGTCGAAAAAAGTGATAAAAAAGTGATAGTATAGTATGTTGAACAAAGTTAGTCGCAAAAAAATCATAGCATGTCGAAAAAAGTCAAAGTATAGTATGCAGAAAAAGGTCAAAAAATTCATAGTATGTCGACAAAAAGTCAAAGTATAGTATGTAGAAAAAGGTCGAAAAAAAGTCATAGTATGTCGACAAAAAGTCATGTCGAAAGAAGTTTTAAAAAAGTCATAGTATGTTGAAAAAAGTCAGTCGGAAAAAGTCATAGTATAGTATGTCAACAAAAGTGATGAAAAAAGTCATAGTATAGAATGTCGAAAAAAGTGAAAAGAAATCATAGTATGTTGAAAAAAGGATAAAAAAGTCATAGAATAGTATGTCATAAAAGTCATAGTAAGTCAAAAAAGTAAGAGTGTAGTATGTGGGAAAAAAAGTCATAGTATAGTATGTCGAGAAAAGTCACTATAGTATAGGAAAAAAAGGGGATAAAAAAAAATTCATTGTATAGTATGTCGAAAAAAAGTGATAAAAAAAGTCAGTATAGTATGTCGAAAAAAGTCGTAGTATAGTATAGCAAAAAAACGGATAAAAAAGTCACAGTATAGTATGTCGAAAAAAGTGATAAAGTCATAGTTATAGCATGTCGAAATAAGTCCTAGTATGGTATGATGAAAAAAGTGATGAAAAGGTCATAGTATGTCAAAAAAAAGTCATAGTATAGCAAAAAAAGTCATAGTACAATATGTCAAAAAAGTGATAAAGTCACAGTATAGTCAGAAAAGTCAATATTGTATAGCAAAAAATGAATAAAAATGTATAGTATGTCAAAAAGAGTCATAGTATGTTGAAAAAAGTGATAAAAAAGTAATAATATATTATGTAAAAAAAAAAAGTGATGAAGGTCGTAGTATAGTATGTCGAAAAAAGTGATAAAAAAGTGATAGTATAGTATGTTGAAAAAAAGTCAGTCGCAAAAGATTCATAGCATGTCGAAAAAAGTCAAAGTATAGTATGTAGAAAAAGGTCGAAAAAAAGTCATAGTATGTCGACAAAAAGTCATGTCGAAAGAAGTTTTAAAAAAGTCATAGTATGTTGAAAAAAGTCAGTCGGAAAAAGTCATAGTATAGAATGTCGAAAAAAGTGATAAAAGAAATCATAGTATGTTGAAAAAAGGATAAAAAAAGTCATAGAATAGTATGTCATAAAAGTCATAGTAAGTCAAAAAAGTAAGAGTGTAGTATGTGGGAAAAAAGTCATAGTATAGTATGTCGAGAAAAGTCACTATAGTATAGGAAAAAAGGGATAAAAAAAAATTCATTGTATAGTATGTCGAAAAAAAGTGATAAAAAAAGTCAGTATAGTATGTCGAAAAAAGTAGTATAGTATAGCAAAAAAACGGATAAAAAGTCACAGTATAGTATGTCGAAAAAAGTGATAAAGTCATAGTATAGCATGTCGAAATAAGTCCTAGTATAGTATGATGAAAAAAGTGATGAAAAGGTCATAGTATGTCGAAAAAAAAGTCGTAGTATAGCAAAAAAAGGCATAGTACAGTATGTCAAAAAAGTGATAAAAAAGTCACAGTATAGTCAGAAAAGTCAATATAGTATAGCAAAAAAGGAATAAAAATGTATAGTATGTCAAAAAAAGATTGAAGTTCATAGTATGTCGAATAAAGTGATAAAAAAGTAATATATTATGTAAAAAAAAAAAGTGATGAAAGTCGTAGTATAGTATGTTGAAAAAAGTGATAAAAAAGTGATAGTATAGTATGTTGAAAAAAGTCAGTCGCAAAAAATTCATAGCATGTCGAAAAAAGTCAAAGTATAGTATGTAGAAAAAAGGTCGAAAAAAAGTCATAATATGTCGACAAAAAGTCATGTCGAAAAAAGTTTTAAAAAAGTCATAGTATAGTATGTTGAAAAAAGTCAGTCGGAAAAAGTCATAGTATAGTATGTCAAAAAAAGTGATGAAAAAGTCATAGTATAGAATGTCGAAAAAAGTCGTGGTATAGTATGTCAAAAAAAGTGATGAAAAAGTCATAGTATAGAATGTCGAAAAAAGTGATAAAAGAAATCATAGTATGTCATAAAAGTCATAGTATGGTATGTCAAAAAAGTAATGGTGTAGTATGTCGAAAAAAGTCATAGTATAATAAAAAAAAGGGATAAAAAGTCACAGTATAGTATGTCGAAAAAAGTGATAACAAAAGTCACAGTATAGTATGTAAAAAAAAGGGAAAAATAATTCATAGTATAGTATGTCAAAAAAGTGATAAAGTCACAGTATAGTCAGAAAAGTCAATCTAGTATAGCAAAAAAAGGGATAAAAATGTATAGTATGTCGACAAGTCATATTATAGTATGTTGAAAAAGATGATAAAAACGTCATAGTATATTATGTAAAAAAAAAATAAAGTGATGTAAGTCGTAGTATAGTATGTCGAAATAAGTCCTAGTATAGCATGACGAAAAAAGGGATGAAAAGGTCATAGTATAGTATGTCTGAATAAAAGTCATAGTATAGTATAGCAAAAAAAGGGGATAAAAAATGTATAGTATGTCAAAAAGAGTCATAGTATGTAGTCATAGTAGTAGTATGTATAGAAAAAAAAGTGATGAAGGTCGTAGTATAGTATGTCGAAAAAAGTGATAAAAAAGTGATAGTATAGTATGTTGAAAAAAAGTCAGTCGCAAAAGATTCATAGCATGTCGAAAAAAGTCATAGTATAGTATGTAGAAAAAAGGTCGAAAAAAAGTCATAATATGTCGACAAAAAGTCATGTCGAAAAAAGTTTTAAAAAAGTCATAGTATAGTATGTTGAAAAAAGTCAGTCGGAAAAAGTCATAGTATAGTATGTCAAAAAAAGTGATGAAAAAGTCATAGTATAGCATGTCGAAAAAAGTCGTGGTATAGTATAGCAAACAAAGTGATAAAAAAGTCATAGTATAGAATGTCGAAAAAAGTGATAAAAGAAATCATAGTATGTCATAAAAGTCATAGTATGGTATGTCAAAAAAGTAATGGTGTAGTATGTCGAAAAAAGTCATAGTATAATAAAAAAAAGGGATAAAAAGTCACAGTATAGTATGTCGAAAAAAGTGATAACAAAAGTCACAGTATAGTATGTAAAAAAAAGGGAAAAATAATTCATAGTATAGTATGTCAAAAAAGTGATAAAGTCACAGTATAGTCAGAAAAGTCAATCTAGTATAGCAAAAAAAGGGATAAAAATGTATAGTATGTCGACAAGTCATATTATAGTATGTTGAAAAAGATGATAAAAACGTCATAGTATATTATGTAAAAAAAAAAAAAAGTGATGTAAGTCGTAGTATAGTATGTCGAAATAAGTCCTAGTATAGTATGACGAAAAAAGGGATGAAAAGGTCATAGTATAGTATGTTGAATAAAAGTCGTAGTATAGTATAGCAAAAAAAGGCATAGTACAGTAGGTCAAAAAAGTGATAAAAAAGTCATAGTAGAGCATGTTGAAAAAAGTGAGAAAAAAGTCATAGTAAAGTATGTTCGAAAAAAGTGATAGTATAGTATGTTGAAAAAAGTCAGTCGCAAAAAATTCATAGCATGTCGAAAAAAGTCACAGTATAGTATGTAGAAAAAGGTCGAAAAAAGTCATAGTATGTCAACAAAAAGTCATGTCGAAAAAAGTGATGAAAAAGTCACAGTATAGTATGTAGAAAAAAGTCGTAGTATAGTATAGCAAAAAAAAAGGGATAAAAAAGTCATAGTATAGTATGTCAAAAAAGTGAGAAAAAATTCATAGTACAGTATGTCGAAAAAAGTCATAGTATAGTATGTTGACAAAAGTGATTAAAAAGTCAGTAAAGTATGTCAAAAAAGTGAAAAAAGTCACAGTATGTCGAGAAATGTCACTATAGTATAGGAAAAAAGGGATACAAAATTCATAGTATAGTATGTTGAAAGAAGTGATAAAAAAGTCATAGTATAGCATGTCGAAAAAAGTCATAGTATGTCGAAAAAAAGTCGTAGTGTAGTATAGCAAAAAAGGGATTAAAAAAAAAAATCATAGTATAGTACATCGAAAAAAGTGATAAAAAAAAAGTCATAGTATAGTATGTCAAAAAAGGGATAAATAATTCATAGTGTAGTATGTCAAAAAGCGTAATAGTACAGTATGTCAAAGAAGTGATAACAAAGACAGTATAGTCAGAAAAGTCAGTATAGTATAGCAAAAAAGGGATAATAAATTCATAGTATAGAGTCTCTCACAACCCCCGCTGCTGAAAGACTCGTTTACGCCTTCATCTCCTCCCGACTGGACTACTGCAACTCACTTCTCCTTGGCATCAGCTCTACCTACATCAACCGACTCTAACTGGTCCAGAACGCAGCCGCACGACTCATCACCTGCACCAAATCCTAGCACCACATCACTCCAGCCCTAAAACAACTCCACAGGCTTCCCATCTCCCACCGGATCACCTACAAAATCCTGGTCCTCACCTACAAAGCCCTCCACCATCTGGACCCCTCATACCTCACTATCCTCCTCTTCCCCTACCAACCGACAGAGCCTTCTCCAGGGCAGTTCCCAGGCTCTGGAACTCCCTCTCCCAAGAGATCCACACCTCGGAGTCCCTCACCATCTTCCAGTCCCGCCTCAAGACCCATCTCTTCACCTCTGCCTATCCGTAGCCCCACGCCCCCCTCCCTTCTCATCTGTGCCTGAATCTTGTTTTGTTCTGCTTCGTTTTGTTTTGTTTTGTACCCTGCCCTGTAAAGCGACTTTGAGTCCATGAAAAGCGCTATACAAATTCAATCTATTATTGAAAAAATGGAAAAAAAAGTCACAGTATAGTTTGACATAAAATGTCATAAAAGTCATAGTATGGCATAAAAATAAGTCATGGTATAGCATGTCGAAAAAAGTCATAAAAAAATCATAGTATAGTATGACGAAAAAAGTCATAAAAGTCATAGTATGATGAAAAAAAGTCATAGTATAGTATGTTGAAAAAGTCATAAAAAGATCATAGTTTAGTATGTCATAAAAAAGTCAAAAAGAAGTCATAGTATAGTATGAGATAAAATGTCATAAGTCATAGTCATATACGTTATTATATCATGGCTACGAACCAATTAGACTGCTTGATTTGAGCTACCCGTTTTATAAATTGTTTTGTTTACACTTTTCCTATACAGCCCTCAATCCTATGCTAGCTCTCTAAATTGGCACTCAGTCATTAAAACTTTTAGAACCCCTATTCTAAAGGAAGGGATGGATTTGCACACAGATTGAGCAGAAATGTGATGTTACAGTGATTAGTATAAACTCAATGATCGTGCCTCCTCACCTATGTCCTTTCCATTCAGAGCACCCTCACTGTCACAGTCTTCTGCAGGATGGCATGCAGGAAGAGAAGACAGGGTAAGAGGGAGGAGGGAGGAGGGAGGAGAGGTTGATGTTGAGGGTTTTTTAATGTCAAAACACAGCAGGTTCAAATGCGATAACTACATTGCTAAGATTTTGAGGGTATAAAGACAACTGTCAAAAGGTAAAAAGGGGTAAATTGTGTAATTTGTGTTTTTTGAGTTTTAGGTGGGGTGCTGATAGAATTTCATTTTGAAATTCTGACCATGATAACATGTAGGGATGAGTGCTTATTTTCTAACATGAGTTTGTCCACGTACCTCTCCCAGCACGATCATCTGAGGTTAGCAATGCAAGGAATAACACAAAGTATCACTATAGAGAGACAGAATAGTACACCTGCTATACTGTGATATTACCGCTGCTCAGCTCCGAGGGTACATTGTGATTTTAAAGTACTTTTTCTTTGTCGCAAATATCAACTCTAAACTGTATATGTGTTTAGAAATCCTTCACCCACTTATCTGCTTCTTTATCTACTTGTCCTTTGTATAGATTAGTGCTGTCAAACGATTAAAATATTTAATCGCGATTAATCGCATTAATGTCATATTTAACTCACAATTAATTGCACATTTTTATCTATTCTAAATGTCCCTTGATTTCTTTTTGTCCCATTATTTTTTCTCATTTTAATGCTCTTATCAACATGGAAAAGTGGATCGGCTTGCTTTGTGCTTCTGTCGCCTGGCTTTGACGAGGGGGCGGAGAATTGGCATCAGCTGTGTGCTTGGCCATCAAGTGGTATTTCAGACTGGACGTGCTGCGATGATAGCTCAGTTCACAACGACAAAACACACAGATCATTTTGGTCTTGTCAATGGAACCATTTGGCAACTTTTTAAAAGTAAACTTTCCATTCAGAATCTTGTTGGCATCCATTTCGGCGTCTCGTGCTCGCCATCCACTCAAAACTAATGTTAGCTTACTACTAAACCCAAACAAGTGTGTGCGGCGTGCCTGTTGTTTTGTTTCCAGTCTAGATAGATCTGGTGTGGTGTTGCAGTTTTTCTAACATTACTAGTTGTTGCAACAGCATGTGAAAAAAACTACAAAGTTTGCTAGGCCAAAAAGAACGTTAATCTTGCGATAAAAAAATTGATGCCGTTAAAATGGGTTTGCGTTAACGCCGTTAACGCGTTTAACTGACAGCACTAGTATAGATTTATTAAATTTACATTCAGTTCAAAGACCTATACCTTTACCATAACATTATTATACTGCAACATTTCAACTACATCTTGTTTTTTTTAACTCAGTGAGAGGGAGTTTAGCTTTTATGCAGATAAAGAACACACAAGAAAAGAAGTGACTTAACAACCAACCGTTGTTTTTCAAACCCTTTTGTTTCATTTTCCTTTTAAATTGGATTAGGAAATAATAAACAATGGATTACATTTTTTTAGGGAGATTAACCTCAGATGCCCTTTTTTCTTTTCATTATCTCTTTCTGTATCTCCTCGGCTGGATTAGATTTGACCTGCAATAGAAGCTGTGTCGCTGGGAGCAGCCAAAGGAAGAAGTAGAAATAGGCTTACATGCAGGAGCTTTGGGGGACATAGGGGCAGGGAAAGAACCCATTTTCATTCTGTATCTCAGGCGCCTGGAAAGAAAAAGATAACAATAGAGGAAAGATACATTTTTTATCTGAAAACATATTTTTAAATCTTAAACATAGTGGCTTTAACCAGTTATTTATTTGATGGCAGAGATGAAGCTGACTACCTCTCCTGGAACTGTGTAGAGGGGATGAGGGCAGCGCGCAGGTTACAGTCGCCAATCCTCTTGGCCTGCCACCAGGTAGCGTCCTCCTGGCTAACAACCTGAAGAATGTCCCCCCTCTTAAAAGGAAGTCCCGCCTCTTGGCACGGCGTGGCCTTGTCCTCATAGGGCGTGTAGTCAAACAAAGCCCGAAGGTAGACCTTTTTACAAGCAGGAATATTCCGTTAGCAATGGGAACTTTAAAGGAATAGTTATATATTTTGGGACATATGTTAATATTTGCTTTCTTATCGAGAATTAGAAAACAACAACAATACCGCTGTCATATCTATCTACATAAAAAGGTAGAGCCAGAAGCCAGTTAGGAAAACGGCTAGCCTGGCTCTTCAGGAAGTCTTTGGTTTTTGTTTGATTAAACAAATGTGATAATAATTGAACTTGACACCATCTAGTTTAAAAGTATTAAAAATAAAAAGCAATCAATTAAATAGACATCTTTTCCCAGATTTCGGTGGAGGAGTAACTGATTGTTTATTACGGTCGAATGTTGCAGACAAAGGAGTCCTCACCCTGCTTTCCATCATGTTGTCTTCTTCTACAACAGCTGGAATGATTTTTAGGGTGATGGAGCCTTGTGACTGGGACTGATCAAAAACATCAGAGCAGCATATTCAACATGTATTCGCAGTAATCGTCAGTGAATAGTCACACAGTATCTGAACTAGTATGATGTAATATGACAAAAAGCTTTCTCTCTTTACCAGAATCTGACTAATTTCATCCGGCCTTTTGTGGGTTATCAGGTTTCCATTAACCTCTCGAAGCTCATCCCCAACATGCACCAGACCTGGAAAGACAAATACAACTCACACACAACAAGTCTACTGAAAACAAGCCTACTAGCCAAAATAAAGCAAAGTAAATCCCAGTATCCTATGTGTAGTACCACTAAGAGTATTTTGGCATAGATCTAAAAAACAAACAAAAAAAAAACAGACAATTTTCCGTTGGCTTGAAGTTGATAACATAATCATGGCAACAGCCAGGAGCAACCCTTGTTTGTAATCTCAAAATCTTGTGACACTAATCTCAAGGATTTGATCTCTGTTGACAGTTCATGGGGTTACACAACGTAATCTTCTCACTTCTGTCAGTATATCAGTAGAGATAAGCAAGTCCTGTTGGGTAGGAATTTTAGTTTTTTTCAGAAAAAATAAAAGAATACAACTGATATTTGCAGAATGATATATGTTGATGATACGGTTTGTCTCACCACTACGGTCAGCTGCCCCTCCCCTCATAATTCTGGCCACAATTACAGCTCCTGTCGCTTCATCTCTCCGGATGGTCGCTCCCTGGTGATCAAGATGCAACGATTAATCAAATACTTTCAAACACATATTAAATCTCATCTTCAGTTCACTGCTCTGGAAGTCATGTACATGTTGGTGGCTTTTGCTGAAAAGATCAATAACCTGTTAGACAGTCACTCTGTGTGACTGGAGATTTTGATACTTGATTATCAGAGTTTTCTATCACAGGGTTACAGCTACATTAATTTCCACGGCATACTTTAAGTAATTCATTTAAAATTCAATTCAGTAGTACAACATTTTGACATTTTTGCTGACAGTTCGATGAGAAGATCAATACCATGTCCGTACGCTCAATATGAAGCTACAATCAGGATATGGTTAGCTTAGCACAAAAACTAGAAACGGGGGAAACAGCTAGCTCGGTAACAAATCAGCCGTGACACAGATTAAAATAAACAAGATTTAATGTGTTAATTGTGAGCTATAGAGGTGTTGGTACTAGTTGGTACAGATTCTTGTTTTTATGCTAAGCTAATCGGCATATAGACATTAGGGTGGTAAAGTATTTCCCAAAATGTCATCTATTCCGTCTAGCCATCACATGTATCGTGTGGGTTGGCCAGTACTCACACACTCTCCACATAATGTAGCATATCAGACAGATGAGCAGCTCCACATGTGAAAAGATATAAATCAAAACACATTTTGGATGAATCACTGCCATTAAAACTTCCAAAGCTCATGTTCTGTGATGGGTTTTAATAAGCAGATATTCAGCTATGTAATCATGTAAGCTTGTTGCTGCAAAACTGGTGTCACTTCAGTAGGCGTTTCTGACAAGTTAACATCAAATCTATTTTTGTCCTTTGCTTGAAGGATTTCCTTGAGAATACATTTTATAGCATGACACAGAGTCACACATTCAGACCATGGGGTGTTTTAAAGCCTCAAAGCTGCTCCATTAAAGTAAATAGATCTTTTTAAAGCCCCACTTGAGGGCACAAGAATAATAGCTTTTGAGGGAAGGAAGAGCATTTATTTTTGTCTCAGGTGTGAGGCAGCACTTACCAGGGGCTCTTTGTTCTTCACCAGGCGGACGATCTTGACCGACTCTTCCTCCAGGTCGTTGTCCAGATCCTCTGGCAGTGGCGGCAGCACCGGGTCAAATTTCTTTTGGGCCACTGTGTCGTGAGCCGACAGCACTGCCTTTATGAAACAATACACAGACAAATGCACAGATTGGTAAGATAGCAGAAAAAATAAATAAGAGGAATACTCATTCTCTCTCAATACTTCATTAACTGCTTTTGCAAATGTGTGTTCCGTCATCAATGCCATCATCTTTTCCCTCTCCCCAGAAAGCCAATACATTGAACATAATCACTTGATAAGAGTGATTAGGCTGTCTTGACTGTGTCTAGGTGTACAGACAGCTCTGACGGCTGGTGGTATGTAATATGTGATCAACTTAAGAGGAAAATAAGAGCAAGCAAGCAAAAAGCACAGAGAAGCAGCGACATTAAAAAGATCAAGACTCAGAAGGAATGAGAGGATGTCAAAAGACACTGTCAAATAATACTCTGTTATTTTGTGTTTGTGTAAGGAAAGACATTGTGTGTGTGTGTGTGTGTGTGTGTGTGTGTGTGTGTGTGTGTGAACCTTAAGGTGAGGAGTGCTCAGCAGGAGAAGCAGTTCTCTCTCATCGTCCTCCAGCGGCCCGTTCTGAAGCTCTTCTGCCAGCTGACGATTTGAATCAGAAAAATCACTGCTTCAAATACTAAAATTTTTCATGAAATACATTTACTTTTGAAAATTGCCTTTGCTGGATTCCAATAAATGTTTACTTTTACTTGGCATCAAATAAATCATCATTATATATATATATATATATATATATATATATATATATATATATATATATATATATATATATATATATATAGATATATAGATATATAGATATATAGATTAATTAATATTTAGCTTCAGTTTGGCTTTAAAATATTATGGAAAGATTGCACCTACATCCTCTGCCAGACAGGTGGCGCTATGTAGAACTGGAGTCGGGCTGTGTTTCTCATACTGCTTCAATTTGTCATGAATCTGGGATGTACAACACATGAAAAGATATACACATATGCACAAACACACCACAAAGATTTACTTATTTTCAAGACGTTTGGTGGACAGTTTCCAAGAATAAGCTCATTTAATTTAGCTAAATTTCTACGATTATATAGCTAGAGGAACATAAGTATCAGTACATTCAGGTTTCCTGAACGGTTCCGTGTGAATTCCCTGCTACTTGAAAACAAAGAAGAAGATCTATCAACTAGCGTTGTTCTGGTTGGCTATGAGTGCAGAGGGAATTTGAAAGACAACCGTTTATCCCGCCCCTCGGATTGAGCCCTGCCAATGGTGAGTTCCCAGACTCAACATCTTGTTGTGGGTCTGGCTTGTCAGGCTAATCTGCTGTACCTTCATGAGGTAACCGAGGCTTTTCTCACTGAAGACATCCTTGAGGAAGACTAGGTCCTCTTTATGGTTGGCATCAGAATGGAGCTGAGAGGTGAGCAGGGCCAAAGTCTCATGCAGCCCTATGAATTTAGACAGGAATTATGTATTAATCACACATTCAAACACCTATTTGCTATCATGATTCATGAACTAAAAACTGTTCATGCCGAAAGTAGATGCTTTTCTATCATTAGAAATGCATCATCATTGCAGAAATAAAATAGCAGCATTGTGTCATTACTTTTTTCCCCAAATCTTTATGGATTATAACTACACTAATATAATAATCATAGATTTGTTTTGATATGGTTTCATTAAATCAGTACCATGACAGATTGTCTTTTTTCTAAGACAGGAAAACAATAAATGTTGTTTGGACTGACACTCAGATTCAAGGCCCTTCCTGAAATCCAAAACATTTTTTCTTGACAGTAGAAACTATATGGTTTAGTTTATTTCTCTAATATCTGCCTTTGTAAACTTGTAATCACCCTCCATTCTCCCAAGATCTTAGTGAAACTAACCATCTAACTATCATTCATTGTAGTTTGTTTAAAAAGTCAGTTTGCTGTTTGGGTAGATCCAAATAAGACTGGCATGCGTCCCGAGTCTGATAGGTCATGGAAACTCACTTCTTTAGGGTACTAATGTTATTTCCAACAAAAGCATTGTTGTTTTTTTTTCCTTTTTTAAATGCTTCACACACACACACACACACACACGCGCACGCACGCACGCACGCACGCACGCACGCACGCTGGCTGTACCTGTGCTTGCAGACACGATGGGCATGGCTTTAATCATTCAGAGGAGGCAGGAGGTTGCAGAGAAAGGGGGGAACAGGGAAGGAGGAAAAACAAAAGCCAGTGAAGTCTCCCCACTGGCTCCTTCTGTTCCTCGCGCACAGCCAAGGTGAAAAATCACAGACACAGCTGGGAATGGGAAAAAAAAACAATACACAATGTGACTCTTACATCTGCATTTTTAAAAAAGGGGATTCAACTAAGATTTCTTAGAATTTAAAGGTTTCCTCACAATTGTGATTTTATTCTGACAACTCTTAATTTGTTTGTTTCACACATATTAATCTAAAACTACACAGGCTTCAAAAGACAAGAGTATGGTTCTTTTAGACAGGTATTTTAAAAGGAAGATACATAATTTCCATGTAGGTGCAACAAAAGGTTAAGGGTTGTTGGTCTTGTGATACAAATATGTTTCAGTACCTTGGAACTCACTTAGTAAAGTACAGTATTTATTTTCTAATTTTAAATTACTTCTAAATGTGAACACATTTTGAAAGGTTAACTGTCAGCCATGCTTGGACAGTGATGAATCAACCCATTACTGTGCCGAAGTTTCAATATAATTAATAGCTGCTTTCATTACTGAGGCATAAAGCATTCATTTAATTTCAAACTGTGTGACTGTCAAATTCGAGGAAATTGAGGTTACACCAAAGACTTCTGACCAATAAGGATGCTTCACCTCATTTGTCACCATGGCAACCCTAAAGTACCAATGACTCTCACTGCGTTTACATTTTAATTGTCTCAAAGATTAGATTAATTAAATGGTGTTTGGGTTGTGTCCCATTATTCACTGCACTAGTTTAGTACTGTGTGAGCAGTGAAGCAAGTAACTACAATCTGGCATCAATACACGACTTTCATTTCCTTTTATATTTTGTTCAGAGCTTTATTTCTATAAGGATCTGGGATTAGTCCAAATAACCAACATGGCAACACTTTTCTTATCGATCGATTATCTATTAATTGTTTCAGATGAGACAGGATCAAGCTATATTGCTCTCATACATAAATGTATGTGCAAAACCAATAGTGAAATTACAGTACATATAAATTGGCATTTTTGCAAACTAATCATTCTCTGGTTTTAGCTTCTACATTATGAGGATTTGCTGCCTTTGTTATCGTTATCATTGTAAATGTAATTATATTTGGTTTTAGACGGTTGGTTGGGCAAAACAAATAATGTGAAGGTGCCTGCTTGGCTCTGGGAAACTGTGATAGGCATATTTTTATGGCATTTTCTCTGTTAAACCTAAATACCAAAAGTTTTAATAACAGCCTAACTTTACAGTAAATGCTGCACTAAGATGGTAAATGAAATTGTTTATTAAGAAACGTGACTTCACTTTGCTGACCTTTAAAAATATTTCTAAATCGACTTCTGACCAATGAACACTCTTGTATGAACTGTTCTTGATTTAAATGTTATCATGAACGGTTTTTAGCATCACTTTACTTTAAAGCATCATTTCCCAATAGGGAAACACCTTTTAACAGGCATACTCAAATTTACCAATAAAAAAAGTTGCTGATATTATTACCATGTCTTACAGATTAAACCCAATAAACAAGAAATAAAAAAAGGCTATTCAAAAGCTGAAAAACAACAATGCACCAGGACCCGACAGAATACCTCCAGAAGCCCTTAAAGCAGACCTGGAAACAGCAACCATATTACTTTACCAAATCTTCATACAGATCTGGTAAACTCCCCAAAAAAGTAGTTATTATTCACCTGCTGTATACCCTTGTGTTTTGAGTATGCTTAATCTTCATCCTACACATCTCTTTACTATCTGCAGGGTGATTTTCTGCTTGAGTGATGTTTTCTTCTTATTCCCACAGACATGACATAATGTCTAGACGTGTCCTGCACAGACATCCAACTTTCCAACCTCACATTGTTGTAAAGTGTGTTTACCACCGACAGTGGACGTGGTGGTCTATGAAAAACAAACGCAAGTCTTTGATTTTCACTCTGAAAGCAACATTTTCTTTGAGATTTAATTTACAAACCAATCCTGCAGTGTTTTCTGCCTATTGTTAGTATCCCCAATTACCACAAACATGCTCGACGTCCATAAACAAAAGCACCTGAACAGCATGTAGGAAATGTAGTATGTGTCAAGCTCTCGTCACATTTATTTACCGTTTAAGACAGATGAATGAATGATCAGCAGCCTTGTGAATTTTTTGTGTTGTTGCGGATTATAGTAATCAGTTATAGCCACAAGGGTTTGTCTATGAATACAACACAGGACTTTTAAAAAACAACTTTTCTTGTTTTTCTTTCATCCAATGTCAAATATCCTGACAATTTTAATTAAAACAGTGATTTACAATGTCTTACGCTAATTCTTTGTCACTTCATGGTCACATTCCCCTGGTGGACTGTTGAAAACAACAAAAACTGCTGCCAGGGAAATTGCTAGTTAAGGAAAAAGAAACTGATGGAAGGGTCAGGTTGGCATTGTGCCGAAGTGGCAATTAGAATAAACAGCGACAGCACAAACAGATTTTCGTAAAACTACAAGTGCTCATAAAGCCCAGGTTGGAGCCATGTTTCAAATACAGTGCATTCAATTGTGCATTAGATTGAAGAGTGGTGACGAAAAATAAGCTGCTCTGAAAAGAGCTATTACACGTTAGTTTGACTGTCTGTTATACTGTATGTTGCTGCTGTAATCCATCAACAGCATGTGTTTACTGATGGCATCATTACAAACATGTGAGATATAAATTACTCTCCATACAACTTACTGCAGGATGACCATACCATAAATCTATTTGCATATCTTCCTTCAGCAGTTGATATCATATTCTATTGCTTAAAAGGTTTAAAAAAACAAAATAGTTTGACATTTTAGAAAAAATACGCTTATTTGCTTTCTTGCCGAGTTAAATGAGAAGATCAATACCAAATATGAAGTTAGATCCAGCAGCCAGATAGCTTAGTTCAGCATAAATACTGGAAATAGACCGAATCACTGTGATATTGCTCTAAAACAAAAATCACTTCCAGGTAGAGAAATGGCAGTTGATTTGAAATGCGGAGATATGTGAAATCGGCAAAACTTCATTTCTGTTGTAATTTTTAGCGCAAACTTTAACTTTAAAAGATATATAAACACGGTGGTCCCACCTATGTGACGTTTCTGCTGTGCTTATTTTCTGTACTTTGTTGATTTGCTAGCGTCTTTTATAAACCAAGTCTAACGTTTCGAACAGCAACATCTTACTGCCGGTCGGACTAACAGCTAGTTTGGGTGGTGTCATTTTCTTTATTCTGTGACCCAACAGGTAAATTAGGTCTCCAGTGTAATGTTAGTGAAAGGGTTGACATATGAAAGAATGCATTTTAAATTAATCAGATAAGAGTATATCCAGTTGTTCCTCGTCCCCGTTTGCTCAGTGCCATTAAATTGTATGTACATGATGCAGGAGTTTTCTACCCGGAAATTATTGCAAACAAACAGGAGAAATAGCTAGCCTTGGTCTATCCAAAAGTAACAAAATCCACCTACCAGCACCTCTGAAGCTCAGTAATGACGCATTATATCTCAATCATTTAATCTGTACAAATGCCTAAATATATAAACAACACTTTGTGGCTTTATGATTGGCCTGGCAACTTTGTGGTCTCCAGGAAGTCATTGGATCCAGCCAAGAAATAGTCCGGAATATCAGACTGATCTCACAAAGTGGCGTATGCCATTTTTGCGTGTTATCAAGATGCATAATCGTTTTTTAGCGTGTTTATCAACGCTGTTTGGCCTCCATTGACCTACATTACATGTGAATTATCACCGTAGTGAGTAGTATGAAAGTACAGAGGTTGGTTGGGGTGGTGGATGGGTAAAACACAGGACTTTCACCCAGGAGAGCTGGGATTGCGTCCCGCATGTGGCGTTTATCAACCATTTTGTTTTTTAATAAAGCCTTCCCCAATGTTCTTTCCCTAAACCCAACCTTTTTTTTTTTTTTACACATGCATGTGATGTTCTCGCAATAGCACAGCATGTTCTCGCGATAACACGCCACGTGGTGTGCATGTTTACATCCGCTGTATACAGCGTAGACATACATGTGGATAGCTCAAAATGCGTACACATAACACACCATTTGGCTTGTATGTTTACGCAAAGTCATGATGCCATGTTGGCAATATAGGCTAATTCAACATCGTTTTTACACTTCAGGTTTGCACGGATGAAGATATAATGGAATCATTGTGCTGGTAGGTAGATTTTGTTACCTTTGGACAGAGCTAGATGTGACCCTATGTTTCCAGTTATTATGCTAAGCTCACTTTCACCCGCTTCATATTTACTGTACAGTCATGAGAGTGGTATCAATTTCCTCATCTAACTCTCAGCAAGAAAGCAAATAAGTGTTTGAACTAGTACTTTAATGTACTGTAATTTTGCTTCTATGTTTTACTGCTGAACCTAAATAAGTACACTCACATGTTGACAGATAGACTAGCATCACCAGTGTGTTGTAATTACATGTTGTCCATGCAGGATCACTGCTGGCCTGAGCATGAAATGACCCTTGACCTCTCCCAAAGAGTGAGCCTCAATCAGGCATCAATAGTAATACCCCCAGATTGATTCATTCTAATGCTGCACCGCCATCAGCGTGTCTGCCCCTCCGTTCACTCACTCTGTTGGGCACTTCCAAAAATCCATTCTGCACATTATCAGGAGAGAAATAAAGACATTCTGGCAGGCCTTCACACGGTCAACTATAAACTATATATAAAATATGTATTCATGTTTGTTTATTATTTTCTCTGTCAGCAAGATATGGAGCCGAAGCAGGATATCCACAAAATATGGTGAGCTAACAGGTTAACAAAGAAATAACCAGGGTTTTAGACTGCGGCCATTAGATCAATTAAATTACATTAATTTCACACAAAATAACTAGGATCTATATTTTCATTTTAATAAAATCTATGAAAAAACCAGAACAACATTTCAGAGAGACAGCCAATGAGGCAATGAAAGCAAGAGAGACATGTCAAGGAAAAGTTAGCTAGTGGGATAGCCTCGGCTAGCCTTCTAAAGCTAAAACTACATTTACTTACGGAATTTTCTACAGCTGTTCTAAATGAGAAAAAAACTAAAAAACTAAATGAGTCCGTTGCTTCATTTTGTCATGATGCCGGACGGAGGGGGTAGGGTGGTATCTGCTTTTCCAATTTTTTCTCAACTTCACTGCTTCTCTAATTACTGCTCGCTGCTGCTATGTAGGGAAGCTAAGTTTTATTTTTTCTAAATTTAGGAGGTGAATTATCATTAAATGTTTGGATTGAAATGCATTTTCCTGCTACTAAAAAAAAGTAAAGTTTTTTTTTTGCTGTCTGCTGGCCACCGATCAACCCCACTAGATTCGAGAAAATTTGGTTCAGACACCAAAGCTAACAGTTGTGGGTTAAATCCTCTCTGCTTTCATTCAGCCCTCCTCCCAACACACTTGGCCCATGTTCCTGACCTTCTTTCTCTCCGTCTCGTCCTCCCTCCAGCCGACTCTCTATCTCTAATTACAAGAAAGAGCTTAAATCCGACATACCGGTATTTCTGTTTTTTTCCCTCTCAATCACTGAGCCCATCATCTAACTACTTTTAAGTTACCACAGTCCATATGGTGGTACAGTATTATCTAGCCTCCTTGATTTAAGACGGCGGCTGTGTGCATCGCTGAGAATTTCAATGAATACAATGAAGCAGATTAGAAAGGACACTAAGATTAGAAGAGAAACTGAATAACAGCAACGATGTAGCAGAGGCTATACTGAAAAGCATTTAGTTACCTTTTCCAATAGGCAATGGATTATGTATGCCACACCCTTGTATTCATAGCAAAAAGAACTGAGACAATTATTCCTATAATTGATTAGCTGTGGTTCACAACATAATGTGTCAAATTAAAGTGCTATGTAAACATGTAGGTTTCTGCTTCTCCAGCATAAGGATTTGCAGTGTTTTCTCTACTGTACCTCATATCATCACAGTTTTTAGCTAACCTAGCGGCGGTTCAGACACCCATGTCTCCCTTTGGAGAAATCATAATCATTTTGGTGGCTTTTCATCTTTCCCCAACACTTGGTTTATGACCGAATACCTGCTACACTAAAGACATCTGTACCTTGTGTTTAGGGCTAATTAGCATGCTTATACACAAAACTAAGATATAAGATAAGACATCATGATGGATTATATAATTACTGTGATGCACAATTCTGAGTACTGAATACTGACTTGTATGACTTCTGTAAGACAATGGAGTAATCTTGAATTTAACTCATAGTATGAAGAGGGATACAATATTTAGTTAATTAGGTTACTTTAACTTGGTAGTCAGGTTCATTAAGTATTATTTTAGAGTCTGCCCTTTACAGTATTTGCATACAGATTTGATTTAAATATTAAATATTCATTTGTTGACTTCAATTGACAAGTTTTATTTTTAATCATCTCAGTAATGTAGGGGTTTAGGGAGTTGCTCACGGACACTTCAACAATCAGGGTGTCAGCCTGATGGCATCCCAATAGGAACAATTTATTGTTATACTGAATAACATTTGTTAGAGTTTTGACCTTTAGGCAATCACAAGATCTTGTTTACTACTACACCTCCTTAAAGTTAACTTGTGATATAGTAGAGCTGCCAGCTGTGTGTTCCTTGTTGTGTTGTAACAGTTTTTTATTATGTTTCTTCTCAGGTTTTCCCCTGGCTGCTGGTGCTCATGAGTGTGCTGTTGACATTTCATATTCACATGCGTCTTCTTACTTCTTACTCTTCTCACTGATTGTCTGAGTTTCCCACTGCTTATCGTACTCCCTGGTGTCTCTCTGGTTCTGCCTCTGTCATTTATCTTCACAAAACTTGAGATTGTGACAAGATTATTCATCCTACTGCTGAACTAGGCACTGGCTCAATATACAGTCAAGTCAGCATAGTACTTTATTATACTGACATTGTGATCGGAGAGCTTAACCTTATGTCACTGTCCTCTCTACTCATACACAAATACAAACATGCACGCCACCTGTTTGCCAGACTCATTTGCTGTTGGACGGGTCCCGAGAGGAAGACAGAGAGGGACGAGGTCGTCGACACACTGCTGATGCCATCTGCCCACCACTCTGTTGAGTGTGAGTAAGTGTGTGTGTGTGTGTGTGTCTAGTCCATCCCACCACCTATGATGCCACCCACATGGCTGATCGGACAGATTTCATTCCAATATCCGTTTTGGGAAAACAAAGTTCCCTGCTGTACATTTCGCAAGGGTATTAAGATAATCTAGGCTTATAGCAACTCTACAAAAGATTTATAGTGTTTTCCTCATTTAAAAAAAAAAGAAAAAAAAAACAAAATGAGAGAAAGAGAGAGAATATATATATATATATATATATTTATTACACAGCTTCACACCCCATTTGATCATTAAAATACTTCCCAGAGCCCAAGGTGATGTCTTCAAATCCTTGTCCTGTGTTTGTTCAACCACAAGTCAAAAACTCAAATATAACTTAAAATGATATGTAACATATAAAAGCAAATAGTCTCATTTGAAGAGCTTAAATCAGAAAATGTTTGGCATTTGGTCATATTTTTGCTTGAAAAAAAGATTGAAACTACTAACAGAATAGTTGGCCATTCTTTTTCTGTTGATCAACTAATTGTTTCGACTCTAATCCTAAAGTTGGTAAACAGCTGAAATAGTGTGTCTAAAATGAAGTGAGACCTTTATTTTATGCAGCATAAAAATGCTGAAAATTAAATATAATGTGGTGCAGATAGAAGGAGGTCAGGAGCCAGACGGCTTTTAAGAGGTTTATAAGAAAAACATGATTTCAGAACACCTTCAACTCGCTCAGTCTGAGACACAGCTGAACATTACTTCTAGAGATTGAATTTGGCTCTGTGTCTGAGCAACAGAAATCCGACATTTGTCTGTCTCATTTTAGGATTTCTACAGCCAAATAGGTTTTTAGGAGCAGAGGACCTTGACATGATGGCTGGTAAAGTGACAATCTGGCTGGTGGGCAGCCAGACTTTAGAGGCTTTTTGACTGATGGCTGGTGTTAAACTCCCAATGAGTTTATAATATGTGTAAAGGTACGTGGGAAAAACAGGGTGTAAAAGGGGACCGCAAAAAAAGACATTTTCTCAATCAATTAATCACCTTTATTTGCATTGAAAACACCATATTTTTACCAAAACATGGCAAAATAAATCATGTAAAGAAGATAAGTTTCTAGGCCCAAGACTTCCTTTTAAGCAGCCTGCACTGGTGCCCATTTTTCCTTGAGTCTTTGTTTACTAAACCCTCTATGCATAGACCCTGACCTTCATTGAATCTCTCTGGCTCTCTTGCACACCAAAAAAAAAGCCATACAACCCTGCAGCAAAGCGTGACCACCTCATAGCTCAAGGCCTGTCCTGTCAGCCACCAAGAACTGATTCCCCCTTTCAATTAATCAGGAGAAAGGTCATTTTTAGTCATTTAATTAGCTTATGTAGTAGTCTATGGTAGTGCATGGCAATAGTCTCTTCCACGACAAGTTTTATCTAATATTGGAGTTGGCAATCAATCACAGGTGATGTACACCCCTCATTAACATGCAGCACAGGCAGGCATCCACATTTTACTCAGACATGTGTTTGGAAAGCTCGATTAATTAAAAGCCTAAATAACGCAAAAACAGGACGAGGTTTTTGTATTTGCCTAATCTACATTTGTGCAAATTAAGATTTTTAATTATTTCTCTTTGTCAGACACACATGAACAGAGGTAAAGAGCTGTACAGAGTTCAGGCAGTCCACGTTAGAAAGCATCCTTACCTTGTTGTGGCTCCTCTCAGCCCCAGCATGCGTGTTTAAACCCGACACCGCTTGTTTATAACACGAGCGTGTTTTCTCTTTCTTCTTTCTGTGTTTTCACTCCGTCTTCAGCGAACTGGTTTTATTTCTCTGCTCCATCCAGTCTATCGCTTAAAGAGCCGTCCCTTCCCCCGTTGTCAGTCAGTTTGCTCTCGCCCTCACGATCTGTCTGTGCTGCCTTCAGGTGCTTCTCGTAATCTCCAACTTCCAAGATTCACAGATGAAAAAATAGACTAATGCTGCTCTTTGCTAGATGAAACATGAGGCGGAGAAAATGTGCAGCACTAAAGTACAGTCAATCAACATTTATTTATATAGCCCGTTACGGCAACCAGCAGGTATCCAAAGTGCTTTGCATCAAGGAACAAGAATAAAACATAACATACAGTTGGTTAGCCTATATAAAAGCAGGAGGAAGAAAGGAAAATGTCACAGTGCTACTATGTATGAAAAGCCATTCTAAATAAATAGGTTTTTAAGGTTAGATTCCAAAGTCTCGGGGCAGCCACTGCAAAAGTGCCATCACCCCAGTTTGCACCCAAGTGTTCTGCATTATTATTTACACTCGTTCGTGGACATTTTATTTTTTAGTTATACTGTGTTCACTTGGTGGGTATTCTGTGAGATGGGAGAAACGGGGTGGTATGTCAAACAACATTTATTTTGTTTTTCCAGTGACCCTAACAGGTTAACCCAGTGATAGCACCACTCAATGCTGACTGTTTGTTTCAATTGGTTTTAAGTTGTTTAGTAAATTATTTTTCTAGAACTAAGATTTGAACAAAAAGCAGAAATATGGATCAAAAATATACAAAAAAAAAGAAAGATGCAAAACCTATATGGAAGACGATATCTGCCAGGAAAGGAAAAAAAATAGATGTAAGGAATGACACATTTTTACATATAGGCCAAGTCAAAATAATCAAGTCAAAATTTGGTGTTTTAAGCCTCCAACGTTGCCTTCCAGGCAGCTAGCCCTAACCTTAACCCTAAACATAACCATTGCTGCGCTGCCTGGAAGGCAACGTTGGGGGCTTAAAACACCAAAGTTTTAACACAGTGTGTCATAATTTAGATTTTAAAGAAAATCAGACTTCATTTATTGTCGTATTATCACTCAGCACCTCATAATTTTGATTTATCTTTTGACTTGCCATGACTTTTGCCATCATTTTTAATCTCACTTTTCTTTTCCTGGCAGAAATGGGCTTTCATACAAACTATAACCTGATGCAAAACCAATTACATATGATAAAGAAAATGTTCTTTTATTACATATTCTGTATAAAAAATAAAATATTTCCTCTAACCCTTCTTACCAACACACATAACCCAACTTGATTAAAAAACAAAAAGAAAAACAATAAAATAAATAATTTCCGGAATTTTTCATTCTGGAAATCATGGAACTCTTTGTTATATCTTTCATGAGAACTGAGTGTTTGTACTCTGACTGCTCATGAAGGCAGCACAGTGTGCACACATGCTGCAAGCAGCATGTCTCTTTGGTCCGCCCCCCCTCAAATCCATCTATTGCTATTCATCCCCTCCCTCATGTCTGTGTCTCTCATTGAGCGGTAAAGTGCATGTTTTAGCTGATGGTCAGAGATGCCTTGTGGAGGGCAGGCAGAATGTAACATGGACTACGAATGATCACGGACCACATCATAGAAACACACTGGTCACAGCTCCCTGTACATTCCTATTTATCGGTCTTTTTCACTTTTCTTTTGTCCCTTTGCTCATCTGGTTGGCCTAGTTGTTGCAAGCTCAAAGAGACCTTGATGTGTTCAGACATTTGTGACAGTGGGAAAGGAGCAGAGTCATTACTGTTGCCCTGTGATCAGTCTCAAATTGTGGCTCTCTGTTATTAAATGGATGATGAGAAAGCATTTCATATTAGCTCAGTGGGTCAGATAGAGTAGCTGGGGATCAGTCTTATCTGTGATGAGCGAGTGGATAACAACAGTGAGACTCAGCCTTGTCATAATGACAGATCCTTCTGTGATATGTGCACTGTCACATAAAAAAAGGTACAAGAGGGAGAGATTGTAATAACGTTCAGTATCAGGGGCTTCATCTAAAGGACTTAAAATACAATAAAAACAAATTTACTGTGATGATAATAGCAGTTTTAATATTCAACTTTGTCACAATCAAAATGTTCACTTATTGAGTCATATTAAAAATCACATTAAATCATGTCTGTCATTTTTTTACACAAACAGTTATAGAAATTAAAGTTAAGCATGTAAATCCCTCCAAATGCATATCTATACAAAATGTGTCTTTTTACAAACTGTCTTGGTTGATTTGTTCTGGGTCTGTCAGTGTTCACAATGCTCTGCTTGTTGAGTTGTGCTGTTGAGGTTTCAGTCCTGTATCGTGGTCCAGTCTAATCTCTGATGTAGAGGTCACATCAAATGTTAGAATCTGGTGTGTGGTCCTGTTGGAAGATCACAATTACTAAAAATGTCACCAATACATTGTTTCCAAGCTAGTTTATGTCATATACATAAATGTCATATAAAATATTTGAAGATAAAATGAAATCATTCTTGGATTTTCAACAATTTTGTGAATAGTCAGACTCACTAAAATCATGTTACATAATTTACAAAAATGACAGTGTAAGCTGTGAATTGCCTGAGACTAAGAGTTAGTCTGTGAATCTGTGAATTGCTTAGACTGTCAGTACACAGCTGTCAAATTAACGTTTAAAAAAAAATAAAATAAAAAATATATATATATATATATACACACACACACACACATATACACACACACACACACACACATTTTAAGACAGCAATAATGTGCAGAACGTTTACAGCTGTGTATGTCAAAATAACATCTAGTTAATCCAGAGTGATGGACAGTTTTTTGAGACACTGAATGCTGCCCGTTTATAACTTGTTTTCCCCCCGACACATTCAATCTGAGCTTTTTGTCATTCTGGACTCACCGTGTATGTGGGGTTTTTGAAAGACACAAAACTGTCGTCCCTAATGGGTTCAAACATCTAGAAAAAGGAGAAATAAAATGCTTCAATAACTGAGAATATATACAAGCACACATACAAAGATTTCACTGCCCTCACATCTACTCTTGACAAAACTGTTTTGCAAATTTTAAAACATTTAAAGGATGTAATTATCAATGTTTTCAGATATTGAACAGTAAACATTGTTGAATATTTTGACATGCGTCTCCATGGCTACCTGTGTGCTCGAAGCCGCTGGTTGTGTAGAAGTGACGTCGACATCTTCTATGTCTGAGCCGCATGCTGGGTTCTCAAAAGGCTCCTAAAATGGCCACAAGGTAGACACACACAAGGTTTAAAGCAATATTAAACTAGTTGAGGATCATCACACAACAAACAAACTCAGTAGTAACTTTAGCCAGTAAGAACTGAAGACACGACATGTAGAAAATGATTAATGACTGAAACAATAAGATTTATTATGTAATAACAGATATTTCTCTCTCTGCAATGTCTTCAGTGGGGTGTAATATTTGAGTTATTGGCGTTAAATCAAATTGGTGATGAATGTGAAATCGACCTTGTTGACAGTGGCATGTTTGTCTGCACTTCTTGTGGGCTCGTCCACAACTTGAACTTCTTCCGTATACAAAGGATTACTAATGTTCTCCTGAGGAAGGAAACACAAGATCACAAGACTGAGCCAATCCAAATATATCAAAATCTGAAACAAGTGAGGTGCTGCATTGGAGCACAATGTCATGTTTTTGCAGTATGTCATTTGGTGAGTGATAAAACAAAAGATACAAGAATTACAGCATGTTTGTATCAAACATATCAAAATGAATTTGGACATTACAGCAGGGGAAAGATCCATAAGGGAAAAGTGTGGTCATGACAATATTGCCTTTTGGCATATCATTTAACTGTTGCCATGTAGTATGTCATATATACTGTATGCAGCCACTAAGCAAAAGAAGGTGAGAGCAGAATCAATGAACTGTACAGGCGAGCAGTGATTTCTGTTTATCTACCTCGCTTGTTCCATCAGGAGCGGAGGTGGCTGCCACCATGCTCGTGGCAGCAGCTGGTTCCCCAACTTCATATGCTGGGTTCTCAAAACTCTTCCCGTCTGTTTCCACCATGGACACAGACATACAGGGAACCTGAAAACAGACGACAAAACAACTCAATAGCTAGAAAAGCTCTTTGTTTATCTGACGAGTTGATGCTTAGCAGTCATATGAAAATTTGCTTTTATAATGAATAGGGATGCCTCCCAAAACCTGGGTCTGTATTGGAACCAGTTCTAAATTATTCTGGCTGATGGCAGCCCCCAATCACATCAAGCCCCTCCTCCCTATATCCACATTAGTACAGAGAGAGGATGTCAGAGGACAGGATGAATGTGTGATAGTGGTTGATTCATTCACATTCACATTCAACTTCACACAGTGTTCAAACCTCAGGATATTGTTTTTTATTTTTTTTTATTTAGATATATAGATTTGTTTCCAGGAAGTTATTAAGTTTATATAGCGACTTTGCTGTTGAAAATGTTGCTGATGCTCTAAAATCACTATCTTGTTAAAATTAAAATATAAATAAATCCTAATCCTGTTAACACGTTTTTATTAAAATGTTTTTGGCAATAAAAAAGAACCAATAAGGAGTATCTATAAGAGTAGAAGTATTGATAAGGTGTCAATGACACCCCTCATGAATGGCTGTTTTGCTTTGCTACTTACGGCTTGAAAATTCACCCTTGCTTCATTCTCCTCAGTTTTTGATGCATTTGGAGATGAACCATTTCTGAAAATCATCAAGACACACGAATGATTCAGGTGTAACATGATGCCGTACACAACCTACTAACATACCCTCACAGTAAAACAGAAAACCTATTAGTAAGCCTAATACTCAACACTCAAAGCATATCATTAATAATAATACAATTTTAGTTTCCTTTAAAGTGAAACAATCTCAGTGGTTTTATTTCTAGTCTTGTTTTGTGGTAGAAGATGAAAACTGTGGACATTTCATTAAGGTAAAATAAACATTTCAGTTATTAAAAAAAAAAGAAAAAAAAAGAACTCTCTCTTGTATCTTTTCTTTTCTGGCTCCATCTCACCTGAAGCTTGGCAGGTTGGGCATGGAAGGCATTGAGGGCATACTGGGCATACTGGGCAGGTTGCTCCATACCCTCTCCAGCAGGTTAGACTTCTTCTTTGCCGCATAGACCAGAGCTCCCAGCAGAGCCACAATCACCACTGTCACTCCAATCGCTATTCCAACTAGGTGGAGGGACATGGACAGAGGAGGGGGAGAGGGGGGGGGGGGGAGGCAGCGTATTAATAATGAGATAAAGTTTAAAGTTTGAATGTTGTAATGTTATATTTTTTACTTTAAAATCAAATATACTTGAGGATGCGACCACGTTGTATATGTTTGTCTGGCAGTATTCTCCCGTCCAGTCTGGAGCACATCTGTGAAACAAAATACAAACTTTAGAATTGTAACATTTCAAAACACTGTGCTCATGTACATTACTTACTGCAATCACTGTGCAGTGTATTTATCTGTGCATCAATTTTTATTAGTTTGTTTTATTTGTATTATATTGTGTATGAATATATTTTTTATGGATTTTTAATTCCTGGTTGTAAAGACTGAAACATTTCTTACTTGCAAAGAGCCATGTTGTCATCAAAGTAGCAGGTGCCTCCATTTTGACACTGACATGGTGGGGGCATGGTGGGCGGTGGATCAAACCCTAAAATCATTTATATAAACAACGATCATAACACTGGAAGGAACTTCTACTGTCCCACAACAAATCATCATTTCGACGTCAAAGGGAATGTAATAGAATTTTATCACTATTGAATCACTATTTTATCACTATTGAATCTCTCACATTTGATCAATATTGCTGCAATTGAGATTAATTTCTGCAACTTCAATACATGATGCCCCATGGTTTTATGTCACATACTGAGGGAAATCAATAGGTCTTTCTCTTACCGGCATCACATTCAGTGTTACTGCCGGGGATGAAGCTGGTGCCCTGGGGGCAGGCGCAGGTGTAACCTCCTGGCCGGAGCAAACACAGGTGGCTGCAGGTTCCCTTACACGGATTCTTCACTGCAGAGACAAGGAAAGGTGCTTTGATTATTTCATTTCAACAAGGTCAAGTGCATGACTCACATATTTTATAATGCTAATCTGAAAAGCCTGGAGTTGTGTTTTTGGTTTGAGTATTTTTGAATTTGACATCACTGCTGCAAGCAGGACTTTGCCATCTCCCTTCTTTATTGATGGGGCCATTACTGTGATGACTTTTTCACTGAACTTTCTGTCAATCACAGTTGACTTCTGGTAGTAACATTTTTTCTTTCTGTGCATCACATCCCTGGAATACTAACATACTATATCAGTCAACAATAAAATAGCAGTTATTAAAATAATGAATCATCTACAAATAAAAAATAATCCACAGATAAAACAAGATGCAAAGAAAAAAAACTTCTCTTAGAGTTATATATACTGTAAACAAAAAAGAAAACCCCACATGCACATTAGACTCCATGCTTACGTTACAGTATGTGTTACTGTGTTTGAATATGTGAGTGCAGCTTACTAGCTAAGGAGTTGTATCTCTGCTGCTGGTATACAGAGACCTGGGTCAGCCACGGCCCGGCAGTCAGCAGCTTGGTCTTGGCTCCGCGGCCAAACTTGTCCTGCCGGAACACCTCACCTTTCTCCTGAGTACCCCAATAAACGTGGTCCTCGAACACACTCACACTGAAGGGGTTTCTCACATCTAGACAAAGTGCAACAAAATGTGATGGAGATAGATACTGAATGTATAGAATATGGATGGATGATGAGGGTTCTTGAGAATTACTGGAATTTCTGAAAACTAAACATGAAAATGTTCTCCTTTAGAGATTTTTTTTAATTTACAGTCTCACATTTAACATCTCATCTCAGTCTTCTTTTATGATTGTCCTTCCTAATCCTCACCTATGTAGACGGAAGTTCTACGGCCGTCTCCTGAAGGCAGAATAGACTCTATGCGGCTTTCCTTGGAGTCAGACCAGTAGATTCTGTCGTCGTTGGTAAAGTCGATTGACAGACCAGTGGGCCAACCCAGGCCATCGGCCACCAGGACTTTCCTCTCCTGACCGTCCAGCCAAGAGCACTCGATCTTGGCTGCGTCCCCACGGTCTGCCCAGTACAACATCCTGCAGAAACGCAGCAGAGATTAGAGTTCTGGGCTTTGAGATATGGTGCGTTAAAGTGCCTTCCTTTTAGGTTTTCCATGATAAGATAAATACAACATAACAGCAAGATTCTCTAGAAAGATTCCACAAATGTTTCAATGTTTAATCCTTCTACTAATCATTTTCCAACTAATTAAACCAGGTAAAAAATGGCTAAGTTGAGAAACATAAAGTGACACAAATCAATATTATCTGCTTGACATTGAGTAAACATATTCCCAAATTTACTGCAATCTGTAAGATAGTTCCTTAAAGTCAGGTGTGGTAGCCCTCTCTGTCTCACCCCAGTCGTGGGTTGACGGCCACAGCAGATGGGTGGCCCAGCTCAGTCTTGACTAGTTGCTTCCTGTAGCGTCCGTCCAACATAGTCACCTCTAACCTCTTCACCCTGGAGTCTGCCCAGTAAAGGTTCCTACAGGCAGAAGAATTACAAAACTATTCACAAAATATGCTTTGACACATGCAAACTTTCTGTAGCTGTATATTTCTTTCTGACAATATTCTTTATCAATCAAATCAAGGCAGTTAAAGGGATCAGAGTACTGCAGGAATGTGAATCAGGTTAGTTCAGAAAAGTTAAAACAGACCTGCCCACCCAGTCCACGGCGATGCCATCTGGTCTGGTGATGTATTTGATACCGAGGTCAACAGCAGCATTGATGTTGTTACTGCCATCATCCACTGAAGGTATGTATGCTCTCTTTATGGCACCTGGTACAGAGTCCTTACCAGCTATAGTGAAATACACCATACCTGACAAAACACAAGACATCATCAAATAGGTACCTCTGATTTATGATGTGTCATTACTGTATTTCATGTAGTATCTAGAATGTATCTGCGTGTGACCTACTGAGTCCAGTGTTGTTGTGGTCCCAGTCATAGTCCAGAGCCATAATGTGCTCCTCTTCCTGGAGGAAGTCGTGGTAGGCCTCCGTCTGCAGGTTGAACCTGCGGATACGAATGTTCTCTGGTAGAAGCAGCAGGGGACTCGCTCCTGAGTGAGACAGAAATTTACACCTAACACTGTTTTTGGCATTCTTAAAATATTCAGAGATGGCAGATACAACTTATATCTGTCTTATGACTCTATTATATCCAAGTGAAGTTTTTGTATGTTGCTCTTGTCTAAAACCAGGCTCATAAAAAGTTTGTTCTCACCCTTAGCCTCGCACATGTTGCCGTTGCCCACTTTCCGGTAGCCGGGGGCACACTCACAGTCGTAGCTGCCCTTGGTGTTTTTACAAACCTGAGGACAGGTGCCATACACCTCACACTCATTGATGTCTGTAGGAGAGAGAAGAGGTTGTGAGAAAGAATTCAGGTTTTTTTTAACGGTTTTACCAAAAGATCTTTACCTGGAATGATGATACTTGATATTGAATATTCATCTTTTTAGTGGAATTTTGATGTTCAACCGTGTGCAGTCATGTTTGTGCAAGTTAAATAAAAGGAGGAGCAGGCCCCCAAAGAGTGTGCCTGTGTACCCATGCAGGTGTAGGTGCTGTCTGGGTCCACTCTGTATCCGGGCTTGCAGGAGCAGATGAAGCCGGTGCCGTTCAGGTTGGTGCACTCGTGCTGGCACAGCTTCTCTTCACAGTTGCGATCGTGGCCAAAATCTGGAGCCAGACAACACAGAGCACAGCTTAGACACATATAAAACAGCTTTTGTTTCTAATGTTAAGAGCTGCTTACTTCTCATGAAATCCAACAATGGCTTTGTTTACATGCGCAGAATAATTCTATTGACTATAATCCAGGTCACAATGATTCTCTGCACCTTTATGACTGAACATTCATGTATCCATAAATAAAATCGGCCAACAGGACATTTCTGTTCACCTGTAGAGTTAAGGCCAAACTGAAATGATATATTATTATAAATAGTATCATTTTTTATTTATTCTGTTATAATTATCATAATTATGAGAAAATGATCTCTAAATGCAATCTATTTTTTTAGATAAATAATAGGATTTTTTTCTGGTAATTACAAGATTCGTATCTCATACTTTGATTATGAGACGCAAAGTCATAATCGGGTTGTTGCCCTGGAGAAGCGGAAAATGGATGGATAAATCAACATTACACAAGAAAACATCTCAAATTTCTTTTTACTTGGAGAATGCAATGTGCTTCCTTACAAGACCCCATGTTCACATAATATCATAATAATGAGATACATTTCTTGTTATTATACAATCCCTTTTTTTGGTTAATGCCATACACTGCTGTAGTCTTGACTTATGATCTGCTATTATTTGTATACATAATGTGGCTATAATTATGTTTTTAAAACATGTTAAATATCTGCTTTAACATGTTTAATAGCAACATTTAATACCTGACTTTAAATGGACATTAAAAAAGGATATCTCCAGTGAGTGAATGAGTGTTTTGTCATGCTACTTACTGCAGCCTAATTCATCGGTGCGGTCCCCACAGTTGTCATTGTGGTCACACACGTATGGCAGGGCCACACAGTGTCCGTTGGTGCATTTAAACTCTTCAAGTGTGCAGGGCGGCAGAGTGGGCTCGTGGCCTGAGAAGGACACAGTTAGAATGAGTCATCAACACAAAAACACAGGGAAGGTTGAGTGGGTATGCAACCCGTCTGTGGAAACATGTCCACCTCCACTAGTCTAAATTCAGAGCTTTCTCACAATTTCGCTCTTTACTCCCCAACTGTCTAAATACCAACAAAGATGAAAAAATGTGTGGAATTAGTGGACTGCCCACACTTGTAGATTTAAAAAAACAAAACAAGCATGCACAGAGACAGGCAAGCTCCCACACAGGCAAGTACTCAAATGCAGACATATAGTCTAACATGGCAACATACTTTATTAACTAACAGGGATGGAAATTAGTGAACTGGTGAATTTGCCCAACCTACCAGCCACGGTGGCGGGTAAATAAAAGCAGCATACAGCTTCACTCGGACACTTTTAGAAGAGACACACCTTCATTGGTTAGCTTACGACGAGACAAGCCTGACAATTTCTGTTCATTATGTGCACTAACAGTATTCTGACTCTTTACTACATCTCAGTGTCTCAATGTTTCTAGTCATCTAGATGCGCGCTGCTCTTTTACCGGTCAACCTTAGGTAGATGCTAGAATGTAGTCACCGAACAAGTCTCAACCAAGTGCGAGAATGAGCAAGGTGGATGGGGCCAGGCCAGATTCAGAATTTCTCAATGAGGGAGAATGGGTAGATGTGCTTCCAGCCCATTTCAGACTTTTATTTTACTTTTTATGTGGGTAAACCATGTTCAAATATTGATCATAACAGAGTAGTTTATATTCTTTAAAATGTGTCTGGAGTTGGACTTTATGTTGTAATGCCACTGCCCAATGTAATGATAGTTTCTCTTCTTTTTGGTGTAGCTCCTGTTCAAGTATGATCTGATTAAGTATGACATGGTGAAAAATGAAGCAGTGAAAGATCAGAATGGAACTGGGACTGGGGATGAGGATGAGTGAAGGAATGTTTTTTGTTTAATCTGCCCAACTCATTAGGCTAAAATGTAACTTCATAGTTTGTGTGTGACTGTGAGTGTGCTATGTGTGTGCATGAAAGAGAGAATGTTAGCATTTTCTTTAAATGTCCCATGGCATGAAATGTTCACTTTATGAGGTTTTTTAACATTACTATGCGTTCCCCTAGCCTGCCTATGGTCCCCCAGTGGCTAGAAATGGTGATAGGTGTAAACCAAGCTCTGGGTATCCTGCTCTGCCTTTGAGAAAATGAAAGCTCAGATGGGCCGATCTGGAATCTTCCTCCTTATGATGTCATAAGGAGGAAGGTTACCTCCCCTTTCTCTGCTTTGCCCGCCCAGAGAATTTAAGAGACTTCAAATACAGTATTAGGGGACCACTAAGGCCTATATAAAAGAGACTTCAGATACAGTATTAGGGGACCACTAAGGCCTATATAAAAGAGACTTCAGATACAGTATTAGGGGACCACTAAGGCCTATATAAAAGCATCCAAAGAGCACCATGTCATAGGACCTTTAAGACTTTACCTTATGAAATAAACATGCTTGAGTATTCTTGTAGATCTGATCTGTGATTATTTTTCACATGCAGTTACACACTTGCCAGTTAAAAAACTTAAAAAAGTGGCTGGTAAAAAAGTGGCTGGTGAACAAAACAGTTAATTTCACTAAATCACTTAAGGTTTCTCCACAGCTTCATCTCAGTTTACCTTCACCGTCTCCTCCCTAACAACAAATGGCTTTAGATGAGCTAGCCAATGTCCATCTCCTACCTGGACCTATTTAATCTCCTCTCAAAATAATTTGCTCTGATTGACGTTTAAGCTGACTGCGTAACAATTCCATAAAACAGACTATTTCCTTATCCCTATATTATATGTTTCAGGCTTTGTGTCCTGTGCAGACATGCTGATGTCATTTTGGGATTTCCCATTTCACTGGCCTTTGAGAGGAAGGTTTAGGCGGCATTAGTGATGTTACGATTACGACTAATCCTAGGGGATACCAAAAACTGATGATTGGTGGTGCATTTGCTGAACCTGAGCGTATTACAAATCTGGTAATGGTTATGTTTAAAAAGGAGAAAAAAACATTTGTGTAAAAAAAAAAAAAGAGCAATATTTGCATTACTGCAAAAGAAAACGCCGGTGCTTCAAAATACTTTCATTAAATTTGAGTTCCACACTTCCGGAGAATTTAAGAAACCCATTTGGTGACAGAGGATGTTACACACAGTACGTGTTATACAAAAAGTAGCACTGGCAATGGGTAAGGAGCAATATTTATATTCACAATAGCGCTGATGAACTAAACAGATTGCGGCATATGTGTGTAAGTCATACATAGTTCTTCCTTCTCGTCACTGCCGTCTCCACAGTCGTCCTTCTGGTTGCACAGCAGGCCAGAGTAGATACAGTAGCCGTTTGCACAGCGGAACCTGGAAGGCATCTCACAGCTGACGTTCACTGATCTCACACACACACACACACACACACACACACACACACACCTGAGTTTAGAACAACCACTGGAAGTATAAATTATTAAAAACACACTGCTACTTTAAAACATGTAAGCTTATCAAGTACTCAAGTGTCTTCTCTGTATTTGTTGACTTAAGTATTAGGTAGATTCAACTGGGCGAAGCAGCAGCAGAGCTCCAGATTCTTTGATCACTTTATAGTATTTTAGGAAGATGGGAAAGAAAAGCTGCTTGCATTTACCTGTATATGCATAGAACAAATTACTAACATGAAAATGTTCAAAATGTGTTATCAATCCTTAGATGAAGTTCATTAGTTAAAATTAGGGTTAGAATTGTGTGTCTGGGATAAATGATGATGTCGATCACGCAGGGAGAAATTCTTTTCACAGGACTGTCATACATAAACCAAATGGTTCTCACAGCATAAACTGAGCTGTTCGTCAGAGCGATCCCCACAGTCATCAACGCCATCACACACCCAGCCCTGGTTCACACACAGACGGTTCGCACACTGGAACTGGTTCTGAGGGCACCAACGTCCTCCTGGGTAACGAGTAGCTGTTGGGGTAGAAAAAAATGGTTATTATCAGATCATCTAATATCTACAGACAGAAAACATCAGTGTTTATCTCTCGCCATGATTTTTCAGCCTTCACTCTCCACTCTCCTTCAGATACAAACAGTCACACCCAATAGCTGCCCGGTACAACAACAGTCTACTGGTAAACACTGAGTAAGCTGCACTGGAGTAGTTTGAGAAACCTGTTGATCTTATTTCAGTGTGGCCACATTTCTTCTTGATTATGGTAACGTTTTACTCACTAAATTCTGAGATCTGGGGTATGACACTCAGAGGGTGCACAGAGCAACAAACCAACAGACCTTTTATGCCTTTAGAATGGGAAGAAAAGAAATGGGAATGACATGCAGAAAAGGTCTGTTGTCTTTTTGGGAACATTGCCAATGACGGTGGACAGCTTAAATCCTCGACCACCAGGGCATCCCAAGTCCACAGTTTAAACACACCATATTTAGATCAAATGTCTGGATGTGAAAACAAAAGCAACTGGTATAGATTTAACCCAAACTGTCAATTGAAACAGTCCTTCAGATCTTGTAAAGCTACTTTGTGGTTCAATTATTGTACTGTACATACTATATACTGTAGTTGTGTGCGTATGCAGTTTTACAATGTTAATTTTAATGAACTAAATTTGAATAACTGGGTTAAACTGTTGCTGTGCTTCTAGTCTGCGTTTTAACTGCTTGTGCTGTGTGTCCTACTGTAGCACATTTTAGACATTTTCATATTTACACTTGAATAATTTAAGACTAAGGGCATGTAGAACACACACACACACACACACCGACACACACACCGACACACACACCGACACACACACCGACACACACACACACACACACACACACACACACACCAAGTGCAGTAAACTGGTAAACAGGCACTTACGACAGCTGGTCTCATCTGACAGGTCCTGACAATCAGGCCGGCCATCACACTGCAGAGCAGCAGGGATACAGTGACCAGAGTCACACTGGAAAGAACCTGGACGGCAAGTATGCAACTCTGGAAGAGAGCCAGGATGGTAAGAAGTTTATGACAGAGAATATATCAAGAAAGTGAGTTTGTGTGCAGCGCCTGCTCACCACAGTCCCGTTCATCTGAGTTGTCTCTGCAGTCGTTGTCCTGGTCACACACCCAGTTTCCAGGGATGCACTGTGCGTCGTCACATCGAAACTCACTTTCAGAGCAAGGCCTTGGCTCTATAGACCAGAATCACCATAAGAAAGAGATGCAATATATTCAGTATGAAATCAGAATGAGGTCTTACTGTTCGAGCATACCCTACACAGGCAGGTGAGTAAGTATGAGTAAAACAGAAAGGTTAGGTCAGCATTAAGAAAATTATATTAGTAAATGTTTTTTTGTAGATTGAATCATAATCGAAAATACAGGGCTAAACTGAAGAAAAATTTAATTTTGTAACCCTGGTGGACACACGACTCCTGCTGGTCTGTGATAGATTAAGCAAAAAAATATGGAGTATGACACTCACGGCAGTTCCTTTCATCTGAGCTGTCACCACAGTCGTTGGTGCCATCACACTGCCAGCGGATAGGGACACAGCGGTGGTTATCACATCGGAAATCTCCCAGAGGATCACAGGTCACCTCCTCTGTTGGAAGACAGTCAGAAATGGACAGATAAAAAGATCATTCAACATGCGGTCAATTTGAAAAAAAAAGAGTTCAGTAACCCCATGTTTAAAACCCCAGATATGTTCATACAACACAATTACTGACACATACATACAACTGATATGCACTGTGCAAAGCGGTATGTTTAGATCCTACATCACTAACATTTTGTGCTTGTCTTCATCATACTGCTATTTTCTCTTTAACTTGTTTTGGTGTGGGCAACCATAAGATGACATTTTTCCTGCCTATTCAAAATATGTCAATAATACTGTGTTAATGGCATACAACTGTGGGAAAAAATCAATCTGTTATTTTATGTCAGTTTTCTGTTTCCAGCAGTACAGCGCAGAGCTCTAGCAGAAAAACAAGATCTCTGTTCATCCTCATGAAACTCCTGAAGGATTTTTAAAACATGTACAATAACACACAGTATTTTATTGCTAAATTTGTTTTTCCTCAACCAGTGCAGTCATGTAATGCATCTGCTGACAGACAAGCACTGACCGCAGCCTTGCTCGTCGCTATTGTCGATGCAGTCATTGGTGCCGTCACAGCGCGCCAACTGAGGAATACAGCGGTAGTTTGTCTTGCAGGAGAACTCAGTGTCCGCATCACACTTGTAGTCTGGACCCACTGGACAGAGAAAAAAGAGAGACATGAGACATGGGAAACAAGTGAGAATGGTGAGAAACAGACAGTGAGTAAGAGCAGAAGGAAGAGGATGAGAGGATAGATCAATAGTTTGAAAAACACAATACAACATAATTAATTCACTCAGATTCCTCTTGGGACATGGAAGATTCTACATTGATTACAGTATATCACTGAAAAACATAAATCCATGCTTGATTAAACTGTCAGCTCTGTTTTGCCACAGCGCACTGCTGTCATCAATTACAACAGTGTCTCTCTTTTGTGTGCTCATCACAGAAAGAGTGATGAGCACAAAACACTAAACAAGACATCATACCTCTCTCTCCTGACTCAGCAATATGGATAAGATCATCAGTTTGTGTGGTGTATGGTATCATTTTCTTGTTCAATTTACCAAACCGCCATCTCATAATGTGCTACTTACTGCAGGTTTCATACGGCTCATCAGATGCATCCCCACAGTCGTCCTGGGCGTCACACACATAGCTTGACGGCAGACAGCGCCCGTTGGCACACTGGAACTGTCCCGGTCGGCAGGTCCTCTGGGAACAAGTCTTCGTGTCTTCGTCACTTCCATCAGAACAGTCATTCACGCCGTCGCAGTGCCAGGACACAGGGATGCACTTCTTGTTTTTACACTGGAACTGGTTTTCCTGGCATCGGTGGTCACCTACAGGGACAGACTACAGCTTGGCCAGTGTTTGAAAACTGAACCATTTGCCTAAACTCATTCTTAAGTGTGACGGCTTCTCCTGAGTCAAAGCCTCGTCAACGCCTGAATTTCTACCAGTAAATGTAGTATTCTTCAGTACTTCATAAGCAAAAGTTTTTAAATTCTGCAAGTGTGAACAACATCCCTATCTGATTTTCTACACTGTTGCAGTTAATTACTGTAACTGTGTTAATTTTCATACTGCAGAGAGCTGCGTCCTCGTCTGAACTGTCAGGGCAGTCCGAGTGGCCGTCACAGATGATGCCGGGGTAGGTACAGTTGCCATCTTGACACTGGAACTGGCCAATGGGACAATATCGTGGTGGGCAGGTCTGAGGTTCATCTGAGCCATCTCCGCAATCTGACTGGGCATCACACTTCCACCATATAGGAACACACCTAAGGACAATAGAGAGCATGAACAGGTTATCTTAATCTATTCTCTAGTTCTGCATTTTATACTTTTTACCTTGTTTGCTTTTTTCCAACTGTTTGTTCATGATTCCGTTTTCTATTCCTTCTAATACTGTATATCTTAATGACAGACATTGAAAGTCTGTCTCCTAGAAATAAGTCCAGGACTCTGTCATTCTACCTCTGACATGGGGTCTGATATGTTGTCAATAAACCAAAAAGATATTAATAACCTTGTGTCAGTGATACTTTCCACAGACCTATATCAAAAAAAATTATTTTATTTATATACACGTTTCCTGTTATCTTACAAATGTACTAACCCTGAAACGTAAATCTTTATAACCTACAATGTTCACATCCTGTTTCCCTACAGCGTTAATTCAAAACAAAAAAAACAGTAAAGGTTTACTAATTTAAGAGGAGTACCGCAGACTTTCCTTAAAAAGATCCAAAGTAAAGAGTAATGTGTTGTACACGATTATAAAATAATCACAATAAATCTAATAGTTGAAAGCAAATCAGGAAATTCTCAATTGTCTTTCTTAAGCCTTATTTGTTGCACAATAATCTGCAATAAACAGTAATAGAAATTAGCAGCCTGTGAAGTGATCATTATAGCCTGCTTTTCAACATTGGAAATGTTTGTCTGAAATGCAATGACAGTATAATCTTATAATTCTATGTGAATTTATTTATGTATTTTTATTTTTATTTTTACAAAGCAATTTATCCATTGATTCACAGGGTTTTATGGAAAATCCCCCAATATATAAAGCTCTAAAAATAATCCAAGGTATTTTCGTAATTTTTCAAAGGCTTGGATAGAGTTTACTGTGAAAGAACATTGAGACTGGCTCGATGAATGGAGTTGTGAGGACTGTAGAATGGGAGGACAAGTGATTTTATATCAGACTGACTTCTCATTGTCTCCACAGCGGAACTGGGTGCTGGAGCAGTCGGCGACACACTGGATCTTGAAGCCCACAGAGAGGCCAATGAAGTGATCTGGACACTGGCAGGAAGCTTGCTGCCCACCAGGGCTAATCAGACACAAGTGACTGCAGGTCAGGTGATGGGAGGAGCAGGGGTTTTCACCTGGAAAATAAGTCGGTTAAAAACAACATATTGATCTATTCTGAGCTGCAGTCCTTTGAGACAATAAGAATATAAGCATCCACAGTTCAAATGTACATACTGCGAGGCTGCCTGTAGGGGTGGTAGACGTGAATGTCATATGGCCGATGCGTGTTGTTGCCCATGATTGTGCGCTGTTCGCCAGTGTACTTGTGAGCCTTCTCCACTGTGTGTGTGTTCCAGTCCGTCCAGTAAACCCAGTCCTCAAACAGGGAAACAGCGAAGACATGGGGAAGTGTACCAGCAATGGCCCGGTGTCGGTTCTGGCCGTCCATGTCTGCAAAGCTTAAGGTTGATACAGTGGAGGGTTAATACACGTTGTAAGTCCTACTGGTACTATTATACAGACATAACTTTAGGAATTCAGAGCCCCATTATAAGATACTTGATGGCAACTCAATATGGACTCACTCCAGAAAGTTAAGGTGGGAATCGGCAAAAAAGATCTTGTTGGTGGTGTAGTCTATAGTCAAAGCATTGGGCCACTCCAGCTTGGTTGTGATAATGGCACTGATATTGCTTCCATCCATGCCAACTCTGCCGATATATGCTGTGTCACCCCAGTCGGTCCAGTACAGCCATCTAGGAGAAAAAAAAGAAGAAAAAAAAGGGACAGGAAGGAAGATAAAAGGAAGGATGGGAAATATCAAAACAAAGAATTCAAGAGTAAATTGTAGTGGATACTTACCATTATAAATCTTCAACAAATAGCAAACAGCTAGTAATACCTAATATTGTATTTCTGGACACATTTTATTACCTTTCCTATTCCTGTGCCTAACTGAATATCAGTGTAGAGAGCACAAGATTACATAGCCTATGTAAAAACCTATTTCCAAACTGTTTTGCAATATTAAACATCAACTGTAAACTGTGTAAGTGTGTGTGTGTGTGTGTGTGTGTGTTTGTCAGTACCCATATTTGGGGTTAACAGCCACAGCACGAGGTCGGCTGATAAGATAAGTGGTACTTCCATCTGTGAACGCTCCTGACAGCAGCCTCCTCTGGGAGCGCCCATCCAACTCCATCACATGAACTGAACCATAATAACCATCCACCCAGTACAACTTCCTGCAGCAGACACAAAAAGTTTTTTACTGCCATTGCTGTAGCCCTGTTTTGGTCAGCCAGACTGATTACATATTTTTTTCCACGTAAACATACAGTATATAGGTATTGGATTGCTCATTTTTTAATAAACTATAATGAATTATTTGTTATTTATTAACAAAGCTTTAATAATGAAGTTCCTCCCACTTCACACACCTGCCCACCCAGTCCAGTGCCAGACCTTCAGCTCCTATGACATCGTCATCCACCAGAGTCTCCCTGTCAGTCCCGTCAAAACGCATCCTTTCAATCTTTCCTGCCCCTGCATCCAGCCAATAAAGCCTCTTCTCATAGTTGTCAAAATCTAACGCCATCACATTGGACAGCCCCTGCAAGACTATACTCAGATGAGAGCCGTCAGTGGTCAAATTGCGGATGTAGTAGCGGTTACTGTACAACAGGTATGGGGAAATGCCACTGTTCTGACGACAGGTGCGTCCATCAGGTTCACGGATGTACCCCGGGGCACATTTGCAGTGGTATGAGCCAACCGTGTTTTCGCAGATCTGGCTGCAGACAGCGGGTGTGCTTAAACACTCGTTGAGGTCCTCGCAGGCTTTGCCATCTGGCATGAGTCGGTAGCCGGGGTGGCAGGAGCAGTAGTAACCGGTAAGAGTGTCGGTGCAGAGCTGGGCACACTGGTGGACTGAAGGGCTACGGCACTCATTGACTCCTAAACAGAGCAAGGAAAAAAGACAAAGTGGAGAAAAGACAGGAAAACAAGGTGTCACAGATATACAAGTTCTCAATGTGATTTTAAATGAGTGCAAAATATTCTCACAGATTACGATAAACCTATATAAATCTAAATTTTTTTTGGCAATGAGCGGATTCACAGAATATTGTAGAAATGTTTTAATCGTTTAAGTTATTCATCAAACTATTTGCTGGTTCCAACTTCTCGAAAATAAGCATTAATTGCTTTTCTCTATTTTTTTCAATTGGACCATTAACACTGAATATCTTTGGGCTTTGGACTGTTAAATCTTTAATCAATCATTTAGAATATCATAAAAAAAATATATAATGTAAAATGTATACATGTGTATATTCATATATCCATAACACTTTTGAGAACTTTGATATTTCTGATTAAACAATGGGTGCTTGAACAGAAATTCAAGCACCCATTTTCATATTTATTTTTGGATTTTTTAAAACATGGGAGGTAATATTTTGGTTCACAAAATGTATCCAACTGGACATAAATATAAGGATAGTTAATAACCTTAGAAAGAATCCCCATTGTATGTCTCCACTGAATTAAAACAATACATCTGTATATAAGTAATGGCTTGTGAAACCAAATATCCTGGTTGTGTAAGAAAGATGCTTATTTTCCTCTACACTCACATCAATTCACATCAGTATTGTCACATAATGTCTTATTTTCGTATCTCTTACCGCAGCCTTTTTCATCGCTGTTGTCCTGGCAGTCCTTCTGTCCGTTGCACACCTTATGGATGTCGATACAATCGCCTGACTTGCACATGTACTGATGGGGAGCACAGGTGGGCTGTGGTGTGACGCACAAGCTGTCTCCCTCATCTGAGCCATCCATACAGTCGCTCTCCCCGTCGCAGGTGAAGGAGGCGGGGATGCAGGCTCCGTTACTGCAGGTAAACTGGTTGCTGCTACATGTGTCATATGTACAGCGCAACTCATCACTGCCGTCCCCGCAGTCGTTCACACGGTCACAGCTGGGGAGGAAGACAAATTCATTAGACTCTATTCAGCAACAAGAGAATAAGACAAGTTTCCAGGGAAGTAAACAAATGTCTACTTTTATTCACTCACACACACTTCTTACTTACTGATAAGGGAGGAGGATGCAAAGCCCATTGGAACAGGCAAACTCATTCATATGGCAGGTGCGGTTGGGGCAGTTCTGGAGCTCATCAGCCGCGTTGGCGCAGTCTTTCTCCCCATCACACACAAAGCTTAACGGCACACAGCGCGGGTAGCCGGGGTACCAGGTTGGACAGGTGAACTGGTTGGAACTGCAGGTACGTTGGCCTGGAGGAGACAGAGAGAGTATAAGAATGGTCAGCCGGGGATGGATGAACTATATGATACCATAAACATGTGCAAGATCACACATGCAGCTGTTAAGTGTACGAGAAGGCAAAATTCAGGTGAGACATGGAATACAGCTGAGAATAAAACAAATTAGCTAAAATATGGTGTATGTTTCTAGCCTCTAACGCATCACATACAATAAATAGATTACCAGTATTACCCTCGCACAGTGAAATAAATAAATGTCTAAGTACTATCTCACCACATTGTAGTTCAGGAGCTTCATCACTGTTGTCCCAGCAGTCATTGTTGCCATCGCAGACCATTGACTGGGGGATGCAGTTTCCATTGGTACAAGTAAACTGACTGGGACTGCATGTTTTGATTTGATCCTCTGCACAGGAACAAAGAGAAATAATTTTCCAAACGCGTTAAGAGATCTACTCTAAACACACACTACTAATCAGCAACAAAAAGCTGAAACGTGATTGAAAGGCAAAAAGATTAGCACATGGTGACACTTATTTGCTGTATAAATAACAGGTCATTGATAACTATCCTTTAAAAACAATGTGGCATCTATTCTAAAACATCCCTCTTGGATTTAAAGTAGAACACACAACTAAACAAATGTACCTAAAGCTTATTATCTGGAAATCAGTAATTCAATAGCAAAATTAATAATATACCTTTTGCCTAATTTTGGCTGTGATTTTCAAGCAAAAGTTAAAAACACAAATTGTGAGTTACTGTTTATATAAAGGCTCCACATACCAACTAAAAACTATACTAGAAACACAAAAGTTAAAGCATGTAAAGTTAAAGCAATGTCAAAAGGTTGATCTCCTTCTTTCAGCAATCGAGTCATGCCAAGCTATCAAGTCACTGAACATGCTCTCCGAATGTAAGTTGAACCGGTCTTAAAAGCCAAAATGTCAAATGTAAATGCAAAGAACTCACTACAGGAAAGAGGTTCATCTGTTCCATCAGTGCAGTCTTGGATTGAGTCACACACCCAAGAGTCAGGGATACACTTTCCTCCATCGCAGTGGAACTGTTTTGGAGAGCATGTACGACCCGCTGTAGCACAGGAACACAAATTCTGACATATATCCATGTAGAATTCTTACGGAATCTACTCAGCAGGTAAAACACAAACTCTGTGGGTGATAGTTCTTATCACGTCTCTTTCTCTAACACACATTAAAGTGTGTTTTACAGTAACCGCAGCCCAGCTGGCGCACGCATATGTGACGTCATGGGATTGCCGTGACTATTTATACCCGCGCTGGTGCTCACGACACTAGTTTCATTCTTCTCCTGAACAGAGGTGGCGCTAATGAGCAAAGGCTACCGACGTTGCTCTTTCTACGGACTAGAAGAAGAAGAAAAAGGTAAACAACGGCAGAACTGGCAGCAGCATTGCGGTCAATGCTTTGATTTGATTCAATGACCTACTTTGTCAGATCAAGCCTTTCATTCACCACAAAAGAACTCATCTTAACCCAGTAAGTTTACAAGAGAGACTTGCAGTCACTCTGAGAGTCCTGGCATCCGGTTGTCGGCGAACTTGTTCAGGCCTCCTGTTATCGCAAAAAGAGCCGTGCGCAACCTCTGCTCACGAGCCATAAATCTGGGCGTGACGTCATTTTGACGTCACGATGGCGCGCGCCACCTTGGATGCAGCTAGTATACCGTACGTTTAAGGCTGAGTGTTCAACTTACCGCAGAAGAGAGGATTCTCATCGCTGTTGTCTCCACAGTTGTTGTAGCCATCACACAGGTTTTCAGGGTAGATGCAGATGTTGTTGCGATCACACTTGACCTGGCCCGCAGGACACGTCCTGTCAGCTGGAGAGGGTCGAGAGGGGGGCAAAGATCAAAACATCAAAACATCAACCACAGGATCAAAAACACAGGTCACATATCATTACTTGTTCAGCAGCACAGAATCACAACTGGAAGGTGGTCTTCTCTTCTCTTCCTCTCCTTCCTTGCAACGTGTATCTTATTTTCCACCATAATCAATCAGTTCATGAATCAATCCCTTGATCATCCCAATCATCACTCACGGCAGTTGATTTCGTCAGAAGTGGCGTTGTCTCGGCAGTCATTGTGGCCGTCACAGACGAAGGCTGCGCTGATGCAGCGTCCGTTGGCGCATGTGAATTCGGTAGCGGGGTTACATGTGGGGAAGGGGCAGCCTCGCTCGTCACTGTTGTCACCACAGTCGTCTGTGTAGTCACAAGTGTAGCTGAGCAGCACGCAGCGCCCATTATCACAGGTAAAGTCCATGGCTGAGCAGGTGTGGAAGGCTGAGCAGGAGGAACAACAAAGTGCTGACTTACTTTCTTGCCGTGATATTTATGTTTTAGGCTTTCTGTTTATTCTCTGTTTTTAAGAGCAAGTTAGACCAGCAACCCAAAGTTGAACACATATTGTTATTTTACCAGTATTACTAACAAACAGTCAAAATCAATAACAAAATGCGTGTTACTTTCCCAAGTTGGCACTACGTGGCCCATTTGATACCTAATGTGGGGTTAAAATGTACAACATTTTTAAGTCTGCTTGCCTACTTGGTCTACTTGTGTCTATCCACTCAAAATGGCAACCAACCACTGTCAGATTAAACCTTATTTCTTACCACACACTCTCTCCAGCTCATCAGAGTTATCCTGGCAGTCGTTGACGCCATCACACTTCCAGCGGGCTGAGATGCAGTTACCATTGAGACAGGTGAACTGCTCTGGTTGACAGCGATTCCCTGTGTCTTTAATACAGTCTTTGCCATTGTTGGCCAGGTACCACTCTCCTTGATGAGGACACTGGCACTCTGGGCCCAGTGGACCTGCAGGAGAGATTATTGGAGGTAAGGGAATTTAAAAATGGAGAGGAACTGGAGGGAACACAGAGATAATACATCTTTTTAATTAGTAGTACTGTGTGTCTCTTTGTGTTGTTTAGGATGTTCTGAACTTTCTCGGCTCCGAGTTCTTAGTGAGCAAGTTCTAACTTCAACTTGAAAAACAAAACACTTACCCATTTTGTGTCCAGCATGGTTAAAAATGTTGGTAAAAAGTATTACGTCTTATAAGCCTGAATTTCAGGTACCAAAAAATGGCAAGAGAAATGCATAAAATAACTGTCCCTTGAACAGCAGCAAATTAAGCAATCTGTCCAGAGAAAGCTGAATTAACAATTTTAGAGTTTTGAAGCAAAGTCACCTGTATAATTTTTTTGTATTTAATTACTGTCTTTTTCTGTTGTTTGATGTGTAACTGGAATGTAGTATTAGAGGGGATTCAGTGCCTTGTTTAGTAGCACCCATAAGGAAGAGTCTGCTCTTACCAGGAACACAGACATTGCTGCAGCCTCCGTTGAACTGCTGACAGGAGCTGGAGCAGCTCTCCTGTTTAGATGCGGCATAAACATGGATGTCGTTTGGTCGGTACTGAAGGTCCTGGGCCAGCACTGCAAAGCCAGAGCCATCGTGCTTCCCAGCCCTGAAGACGGCTCTCTCAGTCCAGTCGGTCCAGAAGATGTCCTGTTGGAAGACAGTCATGGCGTACGGGTACTGGACCCCCTGCAAGATCACTTGTCGGTTCTCGCCTATCAGAGAGGCCCTCTCAATCTTATCTCTGTGGGAAGCAGCGGGGGAGAAGAGACGTCAAAAAACTATGAGCCGTATAGGATCTGCTGCAACACAGTATATATTAAAAAACTGGACGTACAATGAGGCATCAGCCCAGTAGAGCATCCTTTCCTCGTAATCCAGAGACAGGCCATTGGGTGTTGTCAGGCTGCTGTTGATGATGGAGGTCCGGAAGTTTCCACCCAGTGTTGCCCTCTCAATCTTAGCTGGAGAGCCCCAGTCTGTCCAGTACAGGTAACTGGGCGGAGAGAGCAGAGTGAGAAGGGAGGAGAGGAGCTCCGTAGTGAGTACAGGAATAATTTATGTCCAATCTGTACACATTGTGTAGTGAAGTAATGGTCTTTTTACCCATAGCAGGGGTCAACAATAATGCCTCTGGGACGGTTTGCATGGGCGATGATTGAGCGGTTCATCCCATCTAGCCCTACGGACTGGACATTGCGGCTATAGTAGTCAGTAAAGTACAGACGCTTGTTGACCCAATCATACGCCAAACCCTCTGGGTCATCCAAATCTGAGCAGTGGAACAGAGAGGAGAGAATATTGAATGCAGAGACAAAAACAATGATAAGATCATGAAGCAAATTAGAAAATGAAACCGGGTGAGAGAAAAGAGTAAAAAAGAAAAAAAAGAAATATTACAAGATGGAGTCCTAACAAAGGGAACACAGTAACAATCAATGCTAAACTCACTTGTAGCTATGAAGACAGGCGGGCTGGTGATGGATGTCGTGGTGACGTATCCAATTCTGCTACGACCAATTCCCATATACTGGGTGAAGAAAATTCGCTTGTCCTTAAAGTCATAATCCAAAGCCATCAAGTTGTAGCCTAAGTTCACCATTGGATAGGGGGTACTGTGATCTGCAGGATCTAACCTCAAGCTATTTAGCGTGTAGTCTGTGGTGAAAACTAGAAACTCCTCTTGTCCATAACCACATGTTACTCCATTATTAAGAAGTGACCCATGTGCACAACCACATTTGGGTTTTTCCTGGCCTGGCATGGCGAAGCAGAGCTGCTGGCAACGTCCGTTATCTTCTTGACATGGGTTAAAGCCCACCTGGTTGGCAGATGTAGGCTGGACATGAGCGTCAAAAACAGTGACATCCATCAGCCCATCAAGGTAGTCTCGAATTACCTGGTACCATTGAAAAAAAAAAGTTTTGTTATTAAGTAGCAGGTGCATAGCACATTAACAGCAGGTCAATTGCTCTCACTGACTCTTGTCTGTTACACAGTTTTCTCCTTCCTTCCAGCTCCTCCAGCTTCCAGAGAATCTCACTTACAAAATCATTCTCAGGACACAGGAAAATGATGGTGCTACTAAACCTTTATTGATGCTAACTGTTAGGGCTGCAACTAAAGAACATTTGTTGGTTGCAGCTCCACAAATGTAAGGTTTTTGTGGTTTTCCCATATTTAATTTTATAGACCAAAGAATAAATCCATTCATTGAAAAAAAATAATCTGCAGACTAATTTAGATTGACAATAATCATTAGTTTCAGCCCTTGTGTTGTCCGACAATTTTGACGACAATTTTTTCCAACTAAACAATGTTCATGTGCATGTGGTTCTAACAACAGGAAATATAAGACATACATTTACTGGAGCCCCTGTAATATTTGAGTCCACATATTGTGTTTTCCCAATAAATTGTGTAAATTATACAAATTATTTAGTTATTTCATTGCAAGATCACAAAACATCATCATCATGAAAGCACGAACTGTGTTTAATAAAGCAGATTTAACTGTCACCTCTGGCTGGTCGGTATTGGCTGGGTCCTTACTGGCTTGTAAGAGCTTCCCAAGCTTTTTATCCACCCACAGCATGTAGTTTCCAAATATAGCCATTCCTGTTGGAGATGGATACCGGCTCCCATACAGGATAATCTGCCTCTGTGTGCCGTCTGTGGCCATTCGGGAGATCATATTAAGAACATCATCTGTCCAGTAGAGGAAATCATTGGTGTAATCAATGGTAAGGCCACGTGGTGACGCTAGGCTTTCAGATGCCAACACAGTGCGGTTGGTGCCATCCAGCAGGGCCCGCTCAATTTTGGGTGTTTGGCCACCATCAGTCCAGAAGAGGTAGCGAAGCTTGGGGCTGACAGCCACGTCACGGGGCTGGTCCTGGGATGACTTAAGGAGAATCATTCGGTAGGTGGTGTTGATGGAAAGCACCTCTAGGAAGGTCTCCCTCTCAAAGGCATTAGTGAAGTATAAGTTACCTAAGAAAAATAAAGAAAGGGATGAGGACAATATTACTGCAAGCTGTAGTACAGGGTAACATAGGGCTTTAGTTCTGCATGAAATTAATACACTTTAGTGAACTATTAATGTATGATTTTGAATGTAAGTACTAGCTAATATATTTGCTCCTTGAGCCTTCCTGTAAAGATGAAGGATGAATGAGGGGATGATTGAGAGGCTTCATACCCGCAATCCAGTCTACAGCAAGGCCCTGGATGCCTCCTCTTCCAACGCCAGAGTTGAGGACAGTGCTGTAATGCCCCCCATCTGTTTTGGCCCTGAAGATGCCCCTGAATGAGGTGGAGGTGCTGTTGTCAGTCCAGTATAAAAAGCCAGATTCGATATGAAGGTCCAACTTGCCCTTAATAGAGTAGGAAGCTGAAAAAGATAAAAATGCTACATGTATCAACTGATAATTTGGTATTTATAGCCAACAACACAATGCAGAACAATATCACGCCAACATACTTCCACCGACAGGCACCATAGCCTCAGAGTGGTCGGAGCTGTTTATGTGGAAGCCACGGATGTACTTGGGGGTGGAGACAATTGCGAAAGATTCATACTGTTCACAGCGGGAGCCATCTTGAGAGGGGTTAAAGCCTGTGGTGCAGGCACAGGACTTTTGATTCCCTGGTTTGGGTAGACAGAGGTGGGGACAGCCTCCATTGTTGGAGCTGCAGGCGTTGGTGGTCCCTGCCGAGTCTGAGGTGGGAGAGAGAAAGATAGTGGTGGAGGTGAACATTAACGGATCATATAAACAACATCTGAAGAGGGGAGAGAAACTGCTGTTTTTCTCCTCATGTAAAAAAAGTTTGACAGCTTCCTGCAACAAATATTTTTGTGCTGTGCAGAATCTCTGAAATTTGAACAGTTGTACTTCATAGATCATTAAGCTATTAATTCCTCTATTTACCACTACCTTATCAACTTGTTTTTTCTTATTATTGATGACTTATACATTCACAAGGATGTGAAAGAGAGAGAAAAATATTCTTCCAATCTTTAAAAATGGCTGATTATTATTATGTATTTTTTTTAAAAGAGCTATGACAACTGAAATAAAAGTGGTGCTCGATCCTGCTGTGTGCTGTCCTTGAGGAGGACACTACACTCCTACTCGCTACCTCACTGGGAGTAATTATCTGTTGCATAATATTTGCAAACACAAAAAAAGCTCAAGGACAGACACCTCTGAATTCAAATTAAAAACCAGTGGGTCCACTTACTGTCTCTGGCGTGCACTTTGAGGGCACGCAGGCCAGACATGCTGCTCCTCATCACCACCATATTAGCACCGGTGTCCTTGTCAACCCTCTCAATGACCTCGTAGTCCAGGTCAGTGTAGTAGAGGTGGTTCTGGTAGATTGTCAGCCCCCACGGATGGGAGAGGCCACTCACCACTGTCACCCGGGTTACTCCGTCCATGGTGCCACTCTGAATCTGGGCAAACAAGGAAGGAGAGCAAAGAGGAAGAGGTTACTGTAAGTAGTTGAATCAGGACAAGGATGAAGATGAAACTACGAGTAAGATCAGCACAAGAGGTAATATAAGAACAAGGGAACTTGAATAAAAAAAAAAACATACTGTAAGCTTGGTCCGAACACATCACATAATTGGTGTGGAAATTACTTGTTGACATTGATAAGTATTAAAAGGATCAGGACAAAACATGTTTTATTATGTAATGTACATGCATGTGGAAAAGGTCATGACATTTCCTAAGACGATAGACCAATCAGTGATGAGGGTCAGAGCTTTGATCTCCTGTCAATCACTCACGCTCAGACAGGAGAAGGGGACAGAACGCAGCAGCTGTTAACAGACTTTTTCTCTATCATTCTTTTCCCATTTTCTGACTTCTTGAAGTGATGTGTGTAGCACAGAATGTAAGTTAAAACTATTCTGTAGCTTGCTACACTGTTATGGGTCTTATTGCCTTGTTATACACTACCGGTCAAAAGTTTGGGGTCACTTAGAAATTTCCATTCCACTCCATTATAGACAGAATACCAGCTGAGATCAGTTGCATTGCTTTTTTAACCAGGGCAGCAGTTTTCAGATTACATTATGTGCTCAAATAATTGCAAAAGGGTTCTCCAATGTTTTCTCAGTTAGCCTTTCAAAATGATATCAGATTAGTAAACAGAATGTGCCTTTGGAACATTGGATGAATGGTTGCTGATAATGGGCAATGTAGATATTGCATTAAAGATCAGCCACTTCTTTCTACAACAGTTGAAATTATGTAAGCACATAATGTAATCTGAAAACTGCTGCCCTGATTAAAAAAAAACAATGCAACTGATCTCAGCTGGTATTCTGTCTGTAATGGAGTGGAATGGAAATTTCTAAGTGACCCCAAACTTTTGACCGGTAGTGTATGTGTAAACGCTAAAGCTATGTGTATTGATTTCAATAAGTGTTCTGCTACGACGTGTATAGGTTTAGACTGTGTTATGTTGTGACATTTATTTTGAGTGAGAGAAATATATTATCGCCATAATATTGCATAGCTGATGGAAGTGCAGATTGTTTAATATTATTTGTGCAGCCACATGTTCATATTTGCGTTATAATGATCGCTAGCAACAATGTGCAATTGCCAGTAAACAGACTAGTGCTGTGGAACTACGTGCTCAGATAGTAAAGGTGTATTTCACCGTTTTGATCCGTAATGGCTATGTGATGTATGGATGTAGCTCACTCTCAGTTTGTGTTAATGAGCAATGTTACATTTCATTTATGTTAATTATTACAGAGAAATTAATGTAATTCCTTAGTATATTGTTTGTTATATGCTGGTGGTTATATATAGTTTCAGTAAATAATGTTCATAGTGTGCGTGCGTGCATGCTTGGCTTCTTGGGTACCAAATGAACTTGGCTTTTAGAATTTGGAGCAGTTTGGACAGCATTAGATTTTGGAAATTAATAAACTGTGAATAAAACTAAACGGCCGCACAATAAAGTTGAGAAAAGAAAAAACGCTGGCATAATGCTGGTTTCACTTCTTCTGTGTCTAACCTTAGAATAAAAGCCCAGCTTAAATTCACTCAGAGCATTTCGCTAAGAGGAAACTCAATAAAAAGGCATTTTGCAGACACTAGATATCAAACAAAAGCCACTATAGACACCATATTGTATTAAGTTGCTGTGAGCCGTAATTAACCACTTCTAAAAAGAAGGCAGAAGATAACTTCATTTCGGAGCCTGACCGGGCAAAGAGAGCTATCTTCCTCTGTCTCACTCAGACTAGGCTGTGTACGTGTGCTAACTTATTACAGAAGCTTGCATATTAAGTGCTTTGGGGTACTGTACGTTATTTTGGGGTACAAAGGTTCTGGAGAAAGCTTCAAGCAGCAATACCACAGGCCAAGCAATCAGCCCGTTCCAAAGAGAGAATTTATTACCCTCAACATCCCAAAAATGCAGTTTGTACAGAAATGTACATTAACAAATGAGATCTATATGCTGAGCATGTATAGTGTACATACCACCCCTGAGCCCGCAACACCCCAGTACAGTTTCATGGTAGAGAGGTCAGCGGCGATGAATCCTATGTTCACCAGGTTGTCTGTGTAGAGGTTCCTGAGGTTTCCTCCGTCCATGTCCGCACTGCCAACCTTTGGGGGAACTCCGTTGTCTGACCCCTTGTCTGTCCAAAACAATTTCCTGTGAAGGGAAAGTTTAAATGTGAGAAACAACTAAAGAGTCAGTCAAAAATTGGGTCAATCATCATCAATTGAGCTATGTGTAAAATTCCTCTCTGATTAAAACAACATTCAAAATATACATAAAGTGATTATTTTCACCTTCTGTACAAAAATATAAAGATGCAGGCACAAATGTCTGACTGTGTTACCTTTACTGTTATAGGTTTTTGTTGGTTATTTATATCACAAGAAACATGATTGAGATCGAGATGTTGCTGGAGAAATAAATCCTTTTACTTTCCAATTGCATGATGGTCTTTCAAACAATCAGACCACTTTGTTCTTGTCAGCCTGCTATCATGCGCTCAATTAATGCTATCCAATTAATGCTATCCAATTAATCATGTCCTGGTCTATTGGTTCTGTCTTTCTAGTACCAGCAAGTACAAATAAATAAGTATTGCTTACACCATCAGAAACACAGAAGTAAAATTTAAACATGTTTGAACATTTTACCCACAGAAACTGATACTTGATATGTTCCTCCTATTGTTTTTCCCATTTTACTAAATTCAGTAATCGAGCAAATACGCCATAGGTTGAACAGAGGCTTTACCCTCGGGCTGGATCCAGGGCTATTCCAATGGGCTCTCCTGCTCCTTCCGGTTTACCAGTGGAGGTGATGAGAGTCTTTCTATAGTGCTGGTCTCCATCCACACGGATAACCTAAGTGAAGGATAAAGTTTGATTATTTACTTGCACAATGATGATGTAAAAACAGAAATTAAGAGATAAAACACTGATTTGAGTAAAAACACACACACACACACACAGTAAAATATGAACTGTACATTAAATAAATAAATAGAATACATAAATTAAATCAGACAAAGAATAAATCCAAGATACATCTGTAATGAATATAACTGATTAACTAATGAATGTGCTATAATAGAAAACAGGGAGTGAGTGGTAGTTTATTTATTTAAATGGTTACATATATCAACACTAAAACATTTCATTTCCCAGGTGATTTTTTTCCCCCTCTATCCTTCCAGTGTCATTTACCTTTTGCATTCATAATCTAGTAATTTTTTCACATGAGTTTTCTAGTAATCTAGTTTTGGCAATGTTCGGTTCTATTTCCCATTGTTGTAATCAAGTAATCAACAATCAAAACTTGTCATAATCTATATTTGTTTTGCCAGTAATCATAACTCTAATTTCTGTCTGAAAAGGGGCTTACCTCTATGGCTTTAACAGTGGGATTGGTGTAATACATTATTTGGCTTATCCAATCAAAAGCCAGACCAGACGGTGAGCCCATGAAAGCAGCGGGAGCAAACTCAGACCTGTTGGCGCCGCTGGTTTTTACTTGCCATATAGAACCCTGACAATAAAACACAATTAAAGACCATGCTTCAAAACAAGCATTTTAGAAACTGTAGATACTTAACTCATTTGTAAACAATAACCAAAGGACAGAGAAAAATATCCACAGGTGCACATCAGTAATTAACCATATATTACTATGGCATGTAATGGAAATAATTCTGAAGGCCTAACCTTTTTCTTCTCTTCTACATAGATACTATTCAAGTATAACATGGGATACAAATACAGTTGCCTATAATAATAACACATTTTAATCAAACACTATCCATGCATCACGATAAATTCATTATATATAACGGATATAAAACGGTTCAATTTAAGACCTCCACTCACAGTGCTCTGCACCCAATAGATCAACTGCTTCTGGTCATCAAAGTCGATGTCCTGCCCCTGGCTGATGCCAGACACAGGGGCCATTGCATTGTTGGAAATGTCAGCAGGGTCCAGAGGAATGCCAAAAATCACTGAATCTCTCACAACCATCAAGAAGGGAGTCTCATCTAGAATAGAACAGAAGTACAGATGATGAGAGGAAGACAATACTCACAAAAAGGGTATAAGAGAATATACATTTTAGCAGAAACACAAACAGAACTTGAAATTTGATCACATTTATTACATGGTTTGTATGTACCAAGATTTCAACATAGTTAAATCCTGTAAATACTGATGCAGAGTGCACTGTTTATAAAAAAAAATAAATAAATAAAAAAAAACTACCTTTGATACAGGTGCGTTTGTCAGTATCCAGCTTCCAGCCAGACTGACAGTGGCAGGTGTAGTACCTGGGTCTTATGCCTGACAGCAGGCACAGCTGAGTGCACAGGTGTTCTCTGCATGGGTCGAGGGCTAAGTACAAAACCACAGTGTCACCTTCAACCAGCCTTAATACGACATTTTACATACTTTTTCAACATACTATCCAATTCAAGTCATACTAAAATGAATATTTGGTGCAGCCATTGTGGTGGGGATTTTACATGCACTTAACATTAGATTTTTCAGATATTGCTGCTACTGCTGTTTATGCTGTCTGTGTACTTCTATTCTGTAAAGACATTAACACGTGTTAATGTTAGCATAACTTTAGAAGCATGCATTCAGGAAGATATATACAGTTGGCCGTCAATAACTCTAGAGGACTCACTTTATACTCACTGATTAGAGATAGACATGCTTTTACCTTTCTACACTGCATCAACTCAATACACTTCAGAAATCTGAAAGTATGCAAGTAAGATGTACTGTTTAATTGAAGTTACCTGTGGGCTGTTTGATGGGATGGTCCATAACGATGCCCATGGGTTGGTAGACATTGTTCATCAGAGTGGTGACGTTACCACCATGGAACTTGTTCGTCCTCATCACTTTGCTGGTGTAGTGCTCCGACCAGTAGATGTTGTCCTCAAAGATGGTCATACTGTGTGGGTGCTGGAGAACCTGGTGTGAGGTGCACAGAGATTGTTTTTTTGTTTTTTTACTTTATTTAATCAAGGAACTCCCTATCTTACTATGAGTCACTGCTCAAAGAAGGTAGTTACACTTAAATTTTCCCTGATTTGTGCCCTCTCTAAAATACAGTCAGGTCCATAAATATTGGGACATCGACACAATTCTAATCTTTTTGGCTCTATACACCATCACAATGGAGTTGAAATGAAACGAACAAGATGTGCTTTAACTGCAGACTTTCAGCTTTAATTTGAGGGTATTTACATCCAAATCAGGTGAACGGTGTAGGAATTACAACAGTTTGTATATGTGCCTCCCACTTTTTAAAGGACCAAAAGTAATGAGACAGATTAACAATCATAAATCAAACTTTCACTTTTTAATACTTGGTTGCAAATCCTTTGCATTCAATTACAGCCTGAAGTCTGGAACGCATAGACATCACCAGACGCTGGGTTTCATCCCTGGTGATGCTCTGCCAGGCCTCTACTGCAACTGTCTTCAGTTCCTGCTTGTTCTTGGGGCATTTTCCCTTCAGTTTTGTCTTCAGCAAGTGAAATGCATGCTCAATCGGATTCAGGTCAGGTGATTGACTTGGCCATTGCATAACATTCCACTTCTTTCCCTTAAAAAACTCTTTGGTTGCTTTCGCAGTATGCTTCGGGTCATTGTCCATCTGCACTGTGAAGCGTCGTCCAATGAGTTCTGATGCATTTGGCTGAATATGAGCAGATAATATTGCCCGAACACTTCAGAATTCATCCTGCTGCTTTTGTCAGCAGTCACATCAATAAATACAAGAGAACCAGTTCCATTGGCAGCCATACATGCCCACGCCATGACACTACCACCACCATACTTCACTGATGAGGTGGTATGCTTTGGATCATGAGCAGTTCCTTTCCTTCTCCATACTCTTCTCTTCCCATCACTCTGGTACAAGTTGATCTTTGTCTCATCTGTCCATAGGATGTTGTTCCAGAAATGTGAAGGCTTTTTTAGATATTGTTTGGCAAACTCTAATCTGGCCTTCCTGTTTTTGAGGCTCACCAATGGTTTACATCTTGTAGTGAACCCTCTGTATTCACTCTGGTGAAGTCTTCTCTTGATTGTTGACTTTGACACACATACACCTACCTCCTGGAGAGTGTTCTTGATCTGGCCAACTGTTGTGAAGGGTGTTTTCTTCACCAGGGAAAGTATTCTTCGGTCATCCACCACAGTTGTTTTCCGTGGTCTTCCGGGTCTTTTGGTGTTGCTGAGCTCACCGGTGCGTTCTTTCTTTTTAAGAATGTTCCAAACAGTTGATTTGGCCACACCTAATGTTTTTGCTATCTCTCTGACGGGTTTGTTTAGATTTTTCAGCCTAATGATGGCTTGCTTCACTGATAGTGACAGCTCTTTGGATCTCATATTGAGAGTTGACAGCAACAGATTCCAAATGCAAATAGCACACTTGAAATGAACTCTGGACCTTTTATCCGCTCCTTGTAAATGGGATAATGAGGGAATAACACACACCTGGCCATGGAACAGCTGAGCAGCCAATTGTCCCATTACTTTTGGTCCCTTAAAAAGTGGGAGGCACATATACAAACTGTTGTAATTCCTACACCGTTCACCTGATTTGGATGTAAATACCCTCAAATTAAAGCTGAAAGTCTGCAGTTAAAGCACATCTTGTTCGTTTCATTTCAACTCCATTGTGGTGGTGTATAGGGCCAAAAAGATTAGAATTGTGTCGATGTCCCAATATTTATGGACCTGACTGTATTTAGGCTGCCATCGAACCTACTGCCTTCAGTGAGTTTTTCCACGTCAGTAAAAAGATACTAGTATGAAGGAACCAAACTTATTTCAGAAAGAAAGAAATTCTCTCGAGTTTGATTTGTCTTGTTGCACTGAAGTTTGAAACAGCGTTTGTTGTTGTCTTGTCTCCAGTGTCAATCAGTGATTTGGCGCAATGAGTAAAATATCCCCATTGTTTTTTCTCAAACTGAATCAAACTAAACCTACCATGTCACTTGCCATGACCTGAAGGCGGTTTTTGCCATCATAGTCACAGTAGTCAATATATTTGAGGTAGGCGTCAGCAAAGTAGACCCTGCGGGTGGTGTAGTCCAGGGCCAGGCCGTTGGGCCAGTAGAGTTTAGTGCTGACAATGACTTTTCTCATTGCTCCATCCATGTCGGCCCGCTCGATCCTGGGGTTCTGACCCCAGTCTGACCAGAACATCAGGTTGGTGCTGGGAGGAATGACAGTGTGATACGTATTTGTTATGTTATTGTCTTGTGATTTGCTGTTTAGGGGTAAGCTAAACATAAAATAAAAATTAAAAAAACAGCAATGTAATATCAAATTAAAAACCCATCTAAATGTCCATGTCCGTTTCTCCCAAAGAGTCTCTACTCACTAGTTACGGGGGTCTAAAACCAGTCCACGGGGGCTGGTAACATTCTTGGTGAGGAGGACTTTACGAAAGCGACCGTCCAGAGTGGAGACCTCAATGTTCTCCATGACAGAGTCGGTCCAATAAAGGTTCCGACCCACCCAGTCCACAGCTATACTTTCTGGTACCATCAGACCAGACGAGAACACCTAGAACAATAGGGAGACATTAAACGGAGAATATTGTACAGCAGCTATGTTCGAATTCTACCCTTCAGAGAAACTGTGTGACCAGTGGTTGAAATCTCTTGCTTTAACACATCTGTGATATAATTTCTCTTACTTCTCGTCTGTCGGTGCCGTTCTGGTAGGCACTCCATATCTTCTTCTGCGAGGCATCGGCCCAGTAGATTCTGGATGTTATGCGATCAAAGTCCACGGTCACAATGCTTGAACCACTGACCACTGGACGCATCTCGGGAGGTTTCATGTTGATATGGTTGGCGATGATCTGGCTTCGCTTGGCAACCAGAAGGACAGCTGCCAGTGGGTCTAAGGGCAGAGAAGTATCTTGTTTCCTACCAACATCTTATCTAAAGTTTATCTGAGGGTGTACTGTTCCAATGTGTACTGTGCTTTGTTTGCATGTAGTGTATAACATTTGCAACCCTGCAGTAAATGCTGCATTGAGGGCTTTTTTGATTCAAGTAATGAATTTACCTAATTAGTTTAGTCACAAATCAAAAACAGATATGTTTCTATTAATATACACCCATAATATAATTGAAAAAGATATACATCATGTATACTTCAATTCAGCATTGTTTAATTGCAGCTTTTTTGTAATGTAATGTTTGTTGCCTACCTGCAGCTTTGCAGGTGCGCCCATCAGGCTCTAGGAGGTAACCATATGAGCAGGAGCACCTGAAGCTTCCTCTCTCGTTGTAGCACTGCTGGCTGCAGAAACCTGGGATCAGACACTCGTCGATGTCATCACAAGTCTTGGAGTCGTTGAGGAGCTGAAATCCTGGTGGACAGGTGCACTGAGCCCCAAATGGTCCTTGGACACAGCCGTTACTGCAGCCCCCGTTGTTCAGTGAACAGTCGTTTTGGTCTTAAAAATGACAAGCCATTATTGTGGTCATGTCCTACAGTCTTTTACATTTGTTTAAACATTTGAACAATGCTCTGTTTATTTGATATGTTGTTTTATTACTTTTTGATTATTCTCTTTGAATCATATACAACAGAAATCTTTGTATTCTGTTTTTGTACGAATACTCTTTGCTGAGGCTTAAATATGATGTATAATAAATGATATTTTAAAAACTCACTGCAGATAGGTGACTCATCTGCTCCATTGGGGCAGTCTCTCTGGCCGTTGCACACCTTGTCGAGGTCAATGCACAGCTGGTCGGTGGGGCACTGCCACTGTCCGGAGGGGCAACTAAATGGAGGGGTGGGGCAGTTCTGTTCATCACTCATGTCCCGGCAGTCATTGTCGCCGTCACACAACCAGCTTGTCGGGATGCACAACTTGTTGGTACACTGGAAATAGTTGGGTTTGCAGGTGATAGGCGGGCAGGAGTTGTGTTCATCAGATCCATCCTCACAGTCTGGGTGGCCGTCACACTCCCACTCATCTGGTATGCAGAAACCGTCGGTCTGGCACTGGAACTCATCATTGTGGCAGAGGCCTGGACCTCGAGTGGCTGGAGGAGCAACAAATTATAAAATAAAAATTACTTTTTAAATAAAATTACTTTCTTTGAGAAATTACGGTGACTCACCAACAGAAAACTGAAACACTGAACATCAAGACAGATGTGTAATATCTATTCATTAGCATATTAATTAATTCCAGTCAACAATCATTTTCTGAATGAACAATATCAACAATAAAGCTGACCGAATTACAAGTGGTGCAATCGGTCATGATTACATCACACAGTTTGTTTTTTATATATATATTTTTTATCAGTCAGTGTAGCTAGCTTACGACAGTCTTGTTCATCAGAATGGTCCCGGCAGTCAAACACTCCATCACACCGATAACTTGAACTGACACACTGGTCCCCACTGGCACAGGCAAACTCATAGGAGGCACAGGCAAACTCTTAAGGTGAAAGGGAGAAGAACAAAAGGTAAAAAAATAAAAATAAAAACTCAATTAAACACAAAAGAAACATAAACAGGTATTTTTGAACCCAAAAATTAGTCTTTTTGGCTCAATAAGGAGTTCTGTCTTGAAGCAACACTATGTAACTTTTCCCGCTTCGGTCCCCCTACAGGTTGTCTTATTAGAACCACAGCTCGCGCTAAAAGTTACATAGTGTTGCTTTAAATGATCAACATAAATAAAACAGAACACAAAAAAGATTGAAGTTATAGTAACTCCTACCGCAATTTTTCTCATCAGAGCCATCCAGGCAATCCTGGTCTCCATCGCACACATAGGAGTTGTGGATGCAGCGGTGGTCAGGACACAGGAAGTAGGTAGGAGGGCATGTAGTGATGGTTGAATCTATCAATCACAGATGCAGCGCATTAATCAGAATTTTGCTACATCACATTTACAAGATAACATTTGCTTGCCCAGTATTCTATAAAGTAAAATCACATTACACAAGTGACTGGGCTAAAAATGATACTTACTGCAGTTGTGTTCATCAGAGCCATCACCGCAGTCATTGTCACCATCACACACCCATATTTGAGAGATACACTTGTTGTTATCACATGTAAAGGAGCTGGCAGCACAGGTGGTAGGGAGACGGGTGGGACAGTTCATTTCATCAGAACCGTCGCCACAGTCGTCCATGCCATCACAGCGCCAACTAGACAGGATGCAGTGCTTGTTGTTGCAGGTGAACGCTTGTGGAGAGCAGGTCGCTCCTGGTTAAGATATACAAAGCAGGCCGATGGATTAATAAAATTGTTTGCTCAATAATTTTGTTCCTACTCCTCAAACACCCCCATCTGTTTATATTATATATTCACCTGTATCAGTGCAGTTCGCCTCATCAGTCTTATCTATGCAATCAGCAATTCCATCACAGCGGTAGGAGTTGGGCCTGCAGCGTCCTTCGTCACACTCAAAGGCGTAGTCGCCACAGTTGTTGTCAGGTGGAGGAACAGAATCGTCCTTGATGCAGTCCCTCTGATTGGACTGAAGTTTCATGCCGTATGGACAGCCACACACTCGACTGTAGGAGGGAGTTGGGAAACAGAAGTGGCTGCATCGCCCGTTGGGCACCATATTGCAGCGGCTGGTGAACGCTGTCAGGAGGATGATGAAGAAGCAGTCAGCAGGTTTCTGGATTATTATATCTGGCTGAGTCACAACTCAACTATGGCCCTGGCCCTGCAGTCCTTGATCATTCTAGTTTAAGTAGAAAGAATGTAATATGGATATCAAGAGAAGAAGAGTCTCTTCTAGCTCTATTTTGTCACTGCTCTCCCTGACTACTAGCAGTCAACTCCTCTCTGTCTTGTTCTTAATACACAGTTATCTAAACTGTCAAAAAGGTGGCCTCTACTTACCACTCTGCATCAGCTATTGTAGGATTGGCGTGTTAAAATATCTGCTTCCCTGTGTGAGAACTTACTACTATGGAGGTCAGCTGTGTAGGCCTTGACATTCATGATGCCAGTGATTCCTTGTCTGATCATAACGTTTCCTCCTCCATCCCTCTTCCTCATCTCGAATACTGCTCTGGTCCTTGTGTCAGACACATACAGGTAGTCTACAAGACAGAAATAGATGGGTCAGTATTGCTTTCTCATTTTAAACATTTGACTAAATACATACAAGGCACTGGTACTATAATTTCCCAAAGGAAGTATTGTAAGTAATTTACTTTACATAAAGTTCAGTTAGTACAGAAACAAAAGTATTATGCACTTCTACATAGAGAAAAAAAGAAAAGAAGAAATATTCAGGTTTAACACTTGTTTATAGTATTGGGCATTAATTGATTAGATGGGATGCATACATTAATTTAAGTTATTCTCTGTTCACCACAGTTTTTTGGTCTGTGTTTTATTTTGTCAAAGCTGAAGATAAACCTGAATATCATATACAATTTGAATAATCTTGTGCATGAGTAATATAGGTGGGAGTCATGAAGAAAAACCATGAAACTCACCTGAAAAAATTGTTAGAGAGTAGGGTTGAGTGATCTGGCCAATGTTGGTAAATGTCTGTCTGTCATATCCTTCGATGCCAATGTGTCCAATCTGGTCCAATTGGGAATCCACCCAGTACAGCCTGTCCATCCTGTTGAATATTAATCACAAGGAATTAACCAGCAAATATAAAGGAATACTGTAGTCCACACAACATTCTTTTATTCCTTGAAAAGCCTGAGAATTGTTCACTTTAGGTCATCATTCTGCTTACACATAGTCAACAGAAAGTCCATACGGCCATCCCAGTGTTGTGTTGACTAGAGGAACAGCATTGCTGCCATCAGTGAAGCCTCTCATTATGACGGCTGGACGGTACCAGTCAGACCAAAACAAGTAACTGTGGATCAACGTTTGATTACACGCACAAGAGAACAGATCTGTTTAGTGTCAATCAAAATAAAATATAATTAAATCAGTTAACTTTTATGTCATTGTGGAGCCTGAAGGTATTCAATTATGGCTGCAATTGGCAATAAGTGAACTATTTAAATACAATTTAATTACCAGTATTTCTTAAATAGAAGCAATCTAAATAATGGACTGGAGTTATGCAGTAGATTACAGAAAAAAACATTGGTTTTCAAACTGAAAATACATCATACACAGGATATCAATAAAAAGGTACATCTGCACCACCATTACTTGTCATTTTGTAAACCAGTGAATGTGCTGTCCCTGCAACCTGAAATCTCCTCAGAGCAAACAAATCACTCTCCAGTATTTACACCTGATATATCTGAGCACTCACCCAGCACTGGGATGCACTGCAATTCCTTTTGGGTTCCTTATTCCTGTCACAATGTCTCGTCTCGACTTGTCTGTGACTCTGAAGGCCACCACCGTCTTGTAGGTGCTTGTGGTCCAAAACAATACTTTGGAGGTCCAGTCATAAGCCATGGCGTCAATCATTCCCACTCTGTAGCCTGTCAAAATCTGTTGCACTGAGAATGCATAGAGAAAATCAATACTGTGATGTGTGACACACAGGATTAAGAATAGAGTCTTGAAAGACAAAATTCTATATTATATTTTATGGGTAATAAATTAACTTACAAATTAATTCTGCCTAACACAAACATTTCTATTACACGTGATCACCCTTAGTGCTCTTGTATTGGTGCTTTATAACACAAATAATAAAAAAATCACCAGTGCCATTGAGGTTCGACTTATAGACGAGGCCTCTGGACCTGTCGTTGTAGAAAAGGGCTTCCTCGTTGCCGTCAAACTCCACAGCAGAGCCAGAGAAAGACGCCCCGAGCCCTGTGAGGGGCAGGGTGATGTCCTCCTGGAGGGATACGTTCAGTGGGATTCCCCGCACCCCCAGAGAGGTGGCCAACAACAAGTAGTCTTTTACCTCTGTTCAAAGAGTGAGTGGCAGAGATTACTAGCAGGTAAACATACTGTCTTAACAATTTAATTCTAAAAGTTTGTTGTTAGTACAGTAAGATAAATTGAGATAAAAATATTCAAGATGGAACCGTATGTTATGCTCATGCACATTATAGCTTAAATGTGATGCAAACCTACTAGCAATTGAATGATGAAATAAAATAATTGCAATTTAGAAAATGTGTGTACAATATTATAAATTTAATTTATATAATTGTATGACTAATTAAAAACATGAACATCTGACAGCAGAATACAGAGAATATTGTAAAATGAGTAACAGACCAACTCTAATCAGGTCATTTTGCCCTCAATCAAGAGAAACTCACTAAAGCAGGTCTGACGGTCAGCGTGCAGGTCGTAGCCATGGCGGCACTTGCAGCGGAAGCCCAGACCGTCATTGTCGGAGCGATGACTCAATACACAAATCTGCTGACAACCCCCGTTGTGTCTGCCACAAGGGTTCATCACTGAAGGACATGACATGACAGATCTGGTCATTTTATGACAGCACTGTTTTCATATTGATGTAGTATTAATTCATAATCATAGCGAATGAGATTCAGAGTGTATCTGGTGTTAAACAAAAGAGTGGGTTTCACTTTGAGGACAGCGATGCCAAGAAAACGGATATGCATAAAAAAGTTAAGTAGGAATTAATTTTATGCAAGCAGCAAAATAAATTGGACATCTCTGACCACTAATCCAACTTGTTACAGGTTGGAAGTGTGTCTCCATACCAACAGGTTGCAGGACAGCGTGTGAGACTACAACATGGCCCGGTCGCTTTGTGCTACGATAGAGCAGTGCTGGATTGTTGTCTTTGAACCGGTTGGCTCTCACCACACCCATCTTGGTCCAGTCAGTGAAGAATACGTGGTTTTCAAACACAGCAATTCCAAAAGGATGTGGAGCCTGGGTTCCACCATTGAGGACTATTTTCCTGGGAAACAACAACACCTTAATGGCCATCAAGAAGAGCACAACATGGAATGCATCATTGTTTCCCTTTTCAGCTTAAAGTTACTCTACAGGTAGGGAGAAATCTTTAATGACTGACAACATTTTTAGTGCAACCTTTACCTGTCCAAACCACTGTAGGTGACTGTCTCTACCGTGTCAAAGTGGCTGTCAGACCAGTAGACTCTCTTGGTGACAATATCTAGGGTAATTCCAGTTGGAATGCCGAGTCTGCTCTTTACCAGCTCTACACGATTACTGCCATCCATGAAGGCACGCTCAAGCTTCATCTGCTCATTAGCATAGCCCATGTCTGTGAAGAACATGTAGCTGCAAACAAGCAAAAAATAAAAACTTAAAGGGATGCAATATGGGTGGGTTGGGGTGATGGGAGGGAGAACAGTGTGTAAAATGTTTGCTGTGTTGTGTATAACTGTTATACACTGTATAACTTGATGTGATTTGCAAACTGAAAATCAATAAACACATTGTTAAAGAAAAGGGATACAATATAAACCACATGATGTCGGGTCAAATGGATATAAAAACTCTTATTATAAAGCTGCCCACATATGATCCGCTGCAAAACTGCGAGGTAGGGTGCAGAGCAGAGAGGCAAAGCACAGTGCAGGTATACTTCATCATTGCTTCTGGCTTTGGTTGCGCCCATAGACTGTAAAAATATTAAATAATCTCATACAGTCTAAGGTTGCGCTTTGAAAGGTCAACGGCAACGAGTTCAAAGTTGAAATAATGGAAAACAAAGGCACAGCCAGCGCAGAGCGGTTCCACTGTGGATTATGTGCAGGCGGCTTAATAGAATTATGGAGTTCTTTAACAGGATTCATTTAAAATCTTGTAGAGTTGCCACTGATTTACTTTGTATTTTACATAAATAATCTTTCACTGATAAGTGTAAATGACAATGACAAGTAAACATGTCATCCCTGACAAATGACATGGACCAGTCTTTACCACATCATTTAAATTGTATTTAAAAAAAAAAAAAGAAATTATAATACCGACATAAATAACTCTGTTCAACAGTTCTCAGATCATTACATTGGCAACCAGATTTCACAAAATCAACTTCAAAACTTCTATTGCTTGCCTATAAATCACTACGGTTTAGGTCCAAGATACTTGATCAATCACATCAGATCAATCCTTATTACCTTTAAGTCCTTAGACTTTAAGGTAATAAGGATTGATCTGATAGATCTGATAGATCTTTAGATGGATCTAAAGACCCACCTTTTCATTACTGCTTTTAATTATTTTTTTATGTTTTATTCTATGTTTAATTGTTTCTTTTGTTTTTTTGATTTACTTTGTGTAATGTGTAAAGTATATTGGGTTGCCTTTGGGTATAACATTTGCTATAAAAACACATTTGCCTTGCCTTGCAAATTACATACATTGTTACATAGCATTCTCCGATTCTAGTCAGAATATGAGTCTGATACTGCTCCATTGGGCTGTGATTATGGGGCGTGTTTCAACCAAACCAGGAAAGAAAATGCCTCTGCACTCAACTGGATAGACCTACAACCAATCAGAGCAACGGAACTCAACGGTCAACAGAACTCAACACTAATGAGACGAGACGAGACAGTGTATCGTCTCCATAACAACCACTCTTTGCACTTCCGTCCTAACTTCCGACATTTAGACCTTTTTGTAGCTGGATTATGTATCATTTGTTTCGTGTAAATATGAATGTGGATAATGTTAGTGGCAGTGAGATGCTTGCTACAGTTGCATTTCTAGTGATGAATCAGCGAAAACACGTTTTCTTTCGGATTCTCTGCTTTGTTCTAACGCCATTGGGCTCTTCAGTCACTCTCTATCTCGCTTGACCATATAACGTTACCATGCTTTCGGGCAGACTTGGAACAGCTCAGCGACACCATCAGCTGGTTTGAGTTGAGCTGAGACGGGCCGGTTGAGGATTTTAAAATGAATGTGCTGTCAATATCTTCTATAACAGACACGATGGCGGAATCTACACGTCTCCATTCTCTGAATTCAACCCAGGCGCTCTTTGGTGAAGTGGTTGATTCCGTTACTGTTACTCATCTGTCCATCATCATATAAAGCCCGCCCTGATAATTTGATTGGTCCAAACAGCTCTAGTTGCGAGATGTTGCGGGCGGGGCTAAGTTCGGCTGGCATCCAGGCTAATGTTATTGGCATGCAACTCATGAAATTATGTATGAAATGGATTGCCATGCATGCCTTTCTCAGCAGCAGCATTGATAGACTAAAGCATTTAAACCCACCCCACTGTAGGGTCCAGGACGAGGCCATGAGGAGTCTGCAGGTTTTCAGCCAACAGTGTGACCCGGTTCCCTCCATTAAAGTTGCACATGTCAATACGCTGCATCATAGCCTCTAAGACATAGAGTTTGAAGTTGATCCAGTCCACAGCAATGTTCTGTACATTTTGGACTGCAGCATTCAGAACCTCCTCAATGTTACCACCATTGTAGTTGGCAGAGTACACCTGGCAAGAGAATGACAGGGTTCAGGACGAGTGGGTGTTTCTTCCCAACTCAACTACTGCCTTAGTGCCCTTGAGAAAAGCATAAAAGCCACAGCTGCTTTAGCACAGCTTCTCAGTGGTCAACAGAAAGTATTGCTGTTGAACTAAAGTGAAGCAGTTTGGATACACAAGAAGCTGGTGTTAATCATATAAAAAAGAATTATAAAAAAAGGTGAGGGGAAAGACTACTGTCATCACAAAATGTCACCAGACAATGATCCAGACTGACCTTTTTGGTATAAGTATCACTCCAAAAGACTGTGTCGCTGTGCCAGTGATATGCCACCCCTACAGCATAACCTTTGCCCTGGGACGACACCAGAGTTCTGACAAAGCGTCCGTGTATATCAGCCATCATCACATCACCCCCGTTGGTGAAAATTAGCTGTGGCAGTCCAACTGGAAAACACATCAGCAGTGAATTTATTACTAAAAGTTAAAGTCATCTTAGATGTTTGATATAATTGTACAAAATATACATATTTTTAGAAAACCAAATCATTGTAAAGAAAAACATTAACTTTTAGTAAATGTTATGTTGAAAAAGAAATAGGCCTTATTCTTATGAGCAACATACCAGAGATTGCACAGTCAATGTAAAGTATTGTTCTCTTAACTATGTCATATGTAAGGGATAATCACCGAGAGCAATAAAACAATTCAAATACTTTAATAATTATGCTTTTTCTTATTCGTATTGCATGCTTATTAAATGTATACTCTGAGTTCATCTCCCTCAAAAAGTAGTCCCCTTTAGAACTACGGTGAATAACGTTAGCTCAGCTGTAGCTAATTAGTTTCTATAGCAACCATAGTCCGGGTCAGTTGTCACTGTCAGTCTATCCTTCTGGTGGCTCTTCCACTCGGTGAAAACCTTGATAGCAAAGGCAGTTGCCTTTTTTGTGTTTGATTCAAGGGCCCCGTCTTCAATTGTACGCAGCTCCTCATCTGTCAGCTCTCGGAAACGGGTACCCTGGGCCTTGTCTTTTTCTTTTGTCATTCCGTCGTCCTCGTCGCTCTTTAACTAGTCCTCAAATGTCTTCCCTCCTCTAAATATATTAAAATTGACAATGAATTCGTCCATTTTTAAAACACTGTAGCTAATGTTTAGAACTACGGCGAATAACGTTAGCTCAACTGTAGCTAACGTTAATTAGTTTCTATAGCAACCACACAAGGCTGCATCTGATCACTAACGTTAGTTTAATAACGTAGTTGCTGCATTGTATCTCGCTTGCGAAACTATGTATCGACTGACCCTCCGATAGATTTCCGACACATTTTAGAAACTTTTTTAACAACAACTTATTTTTAACAATGGACCTCATGTTTGAAGTTTCTGTGATAGAAAAAAAATACAAGCGGCATATTGATCTACTATTTGATGACGCTGTGCTCAGTCAGCGGGCAACCTGCTGGGTTAATGCCCTCCTCCCAGCCAATCAGAATCAAGCATTCTTAAACGAAGTAGAATAATGATCTTTAAAACACACCATAGATTATGTAGCAACAGAAACATATAAAGCTACAGTGTGATGTGTGACTTTCTGTACCTGACACGTTGGCTTTGCAGACATGACCCTGCTCCAAGAAGTATCCATCAGCACAGCTACAGTGGTGTGTCCCAGGACGATCTTCACACAGCTGGTCACATATCCCCCAGATTTGACAATCATTATAGTCTGGGCAATAAAACAAAAAGCCATTTGTTATGTATTAGGCATTAGAATGAGGATCTATAAAAGTAATTGCAACCAGAGACCCATGAAATGAATCCAGTAATTATAGCTCTTCAAGGCTGACTCACATTAAAAGCCAAAATAAAATGACAGACTATTTAACCAAAAGCTCTGTGCTCCCTTCGTTAAAACAAACTAACATTTAAAACTAAAATAACACCACATTACAAAATAAGGCATCATGCAATGTATTTATGTTACCATGGAAGTAATAATCCACAGATATTGCAACAATGTTAGGAGATCTCAGAAATGATCCACTTCAAATTCAGCTCCATCAATTACCTCATTCTTACTAAATGCTGTTTTGTTGAATAGTACTGCTTCCTCCTGTTGCTTAACTACAGTACACATTTAAAGAATATAGATTTTGTTTTCACAAAAACAAACATGGTACATGTCACTCACCTACACAGGAACGACTGTCATTGGCTACAGTGAAACCATCAGGGCAGTAGCACGCACCTCCCTGAGGAGACGGGTGGCAATGGAACTCGCAACTCAAGGCGGAGCACTGCTCCAGGCCTGTGAGTAAAAATCATATAAATCATCATGGACAAATCTTTATTTGGGATTATCATGTGCGCAGCTCTGTCTGCCAGGGCATCATTATCAGTATTGTGACCAGCATTATAGCCATCATCAACTGAGTACACAGGCCATTAGTGTTTGCCCTAGGAAAATTACCTGATAAAAGTTCATCTTAAACCAGGTGTGCGTGAAGGCGGTGATATAGAAGGCGAAAGTATCATATCACAGTCTCAACAACTGACTTCTGCGAAACATTAATGACGAGTACAATACACTTTGTCTAAAACCCTTACACCTAAATGTATAGCCCTTTGAAAATGCTGCAAATCTGGGATGTTCTACATGATGTTCTAGAGGTCTCTCATTTAGGAAACAGTAATTCTGTGTTTTTTTCTGATCAGGCTATTTTCACTGTAGGCATTAAGACAGATATAAGAGACATACATGGCAGAATTCTACATGTAAAACATTAACATCTGTGTGACTTACTGCAGGTTTGCTGTGCTGTGGAGTTGGTCTCGTCTGTTCCTCCAGGACAGTCAGTTTTGCCGTCACACACTTTGCCCACTGGTATACATACGGACGAGCCTGGGCATCCCCACTCCCCAGGGTAACAGTCTCTAGAGTTACTATCTAAAAAACACAGAAACACATTCTATTCTTTAAGTTAAGCAAAAGCAGTTTTCTATTTTGGTCATCTGTCAGAATTTGTTTAGACTACTCTTTACGTTTCCTAAAAGTCTTCTGCTACCATTTTTTCAAAATGGGTTATTCCATCACTGCAGTTATTCGTTTCTCATTTTGAATGAAACTCCTCAGCTATACCAAGACGACTTAGTCTTGTGCAATACTGAATATACAGTTTAAACTATTAATAAGAACAAGTTATCTCACCACATCCTTTCTCATCACTGTAGTCCCCACAGTCATTGAAATTGTCACACACCCAGCGCTGAGGAATGCAACGGCCACTGGAACATGTGAACTCACTGCCACTACAGCTCTGGTACGCTTAAGAATAAATAGATAGGACTCACATTTATCATCTCAATCATGGCCATTTAAAAACTCTTCTTAACAATAAATACAATACTAGATAAGCCTTTTTTGGAGCGTAACATTTGTCATTGCAAAATTTCCAACAGCTGAAAGGTATGAAATGCTTTGTGGATTCTTGCCTAACAAATTATATATTTGCAAATCTGTTCAGAATAATGAACAGTTTGTCTTCTAAACAGACATAACTGTAAATATTAAAATGCTGTATGCATAGGAGCTTGCATCAACCTATTGAGCAACCTGAACATGAGAAACCACTGCATTTTGGTTTTGTGGGATTGCATTTACTCCGTTTACGGTTGAAGAACAGATTGGTCTTTTAACAAGATAACATTAACAACTTATCTACTGTCCAATTTATTTCAGATGAAAATGAGATACTGAAATGACATAAAACAGCATCATGGTCAATAGAGTTGCACTTCAGTTAAAACCAAACCCTGTCGAGTCACTTTCATCCTTACCACAGTCTTGCTCATCACTGTTGTCCCCACAGTCGTTCCAGTGGTCACACACAAAGGAATGAGGGATACAGTAGCCATTTGCACACTGATACTGGTGGATGGGACAGTGCTGTGACGCTGAAAATAAAACACAGCGATTGAATTTAGAAGTGCTAAAAAACGGAGGCACGTACACTTGAAGTCAAACAACCTATGACTAAACTATGGGCAACATAAACTGAAGCGACAGCTAAATACGTTTCAATTTTAGGGTCACCAAATCCACGAGGAAGCAAAAATTGAAAAAGAACCAAAAGGTAACATTACAAAGATTGAGCTTTAACGTAACGTTAAACTAACTAACGTTATAACATACATTTAACTTACGCTACTGTCAAAGATAAATAGACGTCAAAGTTTGTTCAAATAAAAATATTAAGATTATTGACAACACTTACGGCTGTTTTAAAGACATTTCCAGATTCCTTGACCACACTTCTATCCAGCTAGAATGAAAAATATTTACTCTGCTTCTCAATATTTGTTTTATCCTTCCCTTAACGTTAGTTGCCAGACTTAGCTAAAACAAACAAAGATGGCGACCGGAAATGTACCACAAATATGGTAGTAGGCTACTGATTGGCAGAGTGCATGGCCATCATCTAGTTCTTCAAATGAACAAATGTAATTTTTGCAAAGATAAACCAGAATCTTTAACGCAATTGTTTTACCATAGTAGCCTACACATTCAATTTCATTATTGTGTAAAACTAATCCTAATATCAAAATTGAGTGTAAAAATATAATTTTATATTTTCAACATGAGAAATATAATATTAAATTAATTCATCAGCAGTAAATGTTACTTAGATAAATGCAAAATAACAAAAGTTACCCCCAATTTCACCGCTTTCTTTTTGTGAATTCAAAGAATATAGACTCTAAAACGTACACTAAAAAAGTAACAAAACTGTTGAACTGTATGGTGAATTATATATAAGAATAATGTATGTTGTTTCCTGATTATACAGGTTTTTATTAACACACACACACACACACACACACACACACACATATATATATATTATATTGTCAAAATAACGCGTTAATTTCGATTAATTAATCTGAGAAAAAATAACACAGATTAATCCATTCCATATTGTCGTTTGCATACAGACGAAAATCTGGTGCCACTGATATGTCTGCGCTTCTCTCTGATGCTCTGAAACAGACGTTACAGGAAACACAAACCCCGCTGCATGTGACGCTAGTTAACACTATACTCGACAGCAGCTAACGTTAGCCTACCGCTAGCTAGTAGCTGATTAAACACGTTACAATGCTGACAGCTAACGCTAAACGGTGTAAAGTTTGACTGTGTTTTACTGTAGAGGATTCAACACCGGTATGTAACAATCTGCAGATGCCATTGGAGAAACAACACAGACGGTGCCGGTGCGTTCAATGAAACTGGTAAACTACAGCCTCGTGGTGCATTTGAAGTTATTGTAAATGTCCTTTTCCTATCTGGTTGTTGTTTTTGTCGTTCAACTGCAATTTACTAGTGAAATAAGTTATTGTTATTGTTATACATTATCATTAAATCATTTAATTTTGACCATATGGCCTTAGCAATAAACAAGCCGTTCTTTAATATCACCAACTGTTGTTTAGTAACTTTTTTTTTCTTTTCTGGTTAATCGGTTCAGGCACCGTTAATTATGTATGCGATTAATTTCGATTAATTAATCACAGAGTATGTAATTAATTAGATTACATTTTTTAATCGATTGACAGCCCTTATATATAGCCCTTATATATATATATATATATCATTAATTTTTATTTATTTATTACTTTTTTATTTATTTTAAGTAATATACAACAGTCAATTCTCTGGATTGTTATATTGAGTGTGTGTCTGAGATGTTGTAGCCTATATGTTCAATAAAAAAATATGAATGTCTTGTGATAGAAACTATTATGAAAATTAAGATGAACATAATAATACACCTTTTCATTTTTAACATAATGTTGTCTACTATGAGCAAGTCACTACCAACAACCAATCTGTGCTTGGCTGTGATCCAAATGTATAAGACCAACTTAACTATTAATACCCATATGTCCCATTATTCACATTGTCGTTATTTTACAGCACGATTTTTTCATCTCAGTAAACATTTACATTACAACATCACTGCTCTAATCCTACCATATTATCTGAAGCAACTATTTTGCACAGAAAACCTTTTCTTTATTTAACATAATGATTCCCAGCTTACATTTGTTTTTAGTGTTACAGAACAGAACATATATATTTTTAAGTATCTGCAAAACCATCGCCATCAACACCAAGACATCTGGGTTTGCTGTGAGTCTCATTTACTCACTGCAGTTGAATTCATCAGAGCCATCTCTGCAGTTCTGCAGCCCATTGCAGTACTGAGAGTTGTTGTAACAGGCCCCATTAGCACATGTCTTCTCAGTGCAACGTGGATAGTCTGCAAAAAAAAAACCCCACAAACTTCATATCTTACACAATACATCAGTATTGTGAATTTTGGACTGACTTCAAAGTGCAGTGTCCTAAGTTCAGATGTAAAAGTCTTACTGCAGTTGTTCTCATCAGAGTTGTCCATGCAGTCCTTTACATGGTCACATCTGTATTTGCCAGGGATACACTGGCCCTCCTGGCAGGTAAACTGGTCTGGGCTGCAGGTCCGTCCACCTGAACCGAGAGCATGTGAGTGGGTTTAGTCTTAAAATGCTATGCTGCAGACTTGTAGTTTGGAATGTGAAATGACAACATGCTTAAGCGTGAAGTTTATTAACATGTATTACAAGTTTAATTCTCTCTCCATGCATTTCACTATCGAAAGGCTTGAGTTTTATAGTGACTTGATGTGGCCACCTAGTGGTTGTACTCTTCATTACAGCACATGAACATGCATCTTTTTGCAGCATAATATAAAACTTTACATGCTCTACTTTCATTCCATTTTCATTACTTTTTTGTTGTTGTCAATCTCACATTGTAAACAACACCACATAAACAATAAACACTACATACCACAGGTTCTTTGTTCATCTGAGCCATCGATGCAATCCTCCTCTCCATCGCAGACAAATCCCAAAGAGATGCATTCACCGCTTGTCACACATTTAAATTGCTGCGAGGTGCATGATGGAGGTGCTGCCACAAAGAACAAAACATTTGAAGAGTTTAAACATAAATAAGTGTGCTGTGTTTGGGTATGGTTGTTTGTTTCTGTACAAATCATTTCTTTGTTGCTTTTTATCCTGCCAAAAACTTCCCCAGTTAACAGACATCCATTTTTGTCTGTGTGATGAATTTATAAAATCCCTGGAAACACTGGGTTTTTATAATGGTTTTGCTTGGTGCTGTCTGTGTTTTCAGTGATTGGTTTTCATCAAGGGCATAACTTTGGGTTTAACATTGGCGGTGGTTGAGATCCCCATTTTTGATGAAAATTGAAATTTTGAACATATCAAACACTTCATTTCCTGCATTCTTTTGAATTTTCCTGGAACATTTTATACATTTTCTGCATCAATTTATGGTGCAAATGTCTTTATTTATGTAAAGGAAATTATAATAGGTATTTTGGGGTTGCACTGGACAGTTTTGATTATTGGGGGGTTGTAACCCCCCATCCCCCCTGTAAATTACGCCTATGGTTGTCATACTCACGACAGTTCAGCTCATCAGAGTCATCTGCACAGTCTTTCGTCCCATCACACCTCCAAGCTATGTTGATGCATTGTCCACTAGTGCACTGAAACTCCCCACTGCCACAACTTCCTGCAAAAACACCCACAGAGATAGAAGGATGGGATTAAAACGTCTGTCATCATCTTTTTAAGGTAATGATGTAGGCTCGACCTGCATGGTTTTAGTTACAGAGTACACTTACACATTTCATATGTTTAAAATACAATGTTAGATTTCCCAGGCAGGCAATGTCCATGTTGCTTTAATGAAATTACAATTTCCTTGACAAATGAGTTACCATGTTTATGACAGCTGAAGTCACACTAAGTGTGCAACATTTGAACCTGAAAACATGTGATTCTGTAATTAAAGGGAAGTTAATTCTTCACCATGAATAAACAGTGCATCTTATGACCTTGGCAGCCTATCATTTCAAATAGATAATTGATGTCTGAATCAGCACAGAGACATGTAATGTGTATCACTTGTGTATTCAGGAACTTTTCAGTATTTTGTAAAATATAATTTTGAATGAGGCACATCCCGGCAAAAAGTCCAGACCTTGCATAGGCATGAATTTAATTTAGTTGTATATACTTTGGAGGAAAACCTTTATTTAAAAAAAAAAAATTATTTTCACAATATTTTAACATTACATGTAAAAATGGATTGTTGTGTTAATGAATTAAAACAACTAAAATTGTCGTGATTTTTATTCATGTAATACGTTCTTGGGGTGTCAAACTACTCAGATCTTATCTAAGCACGGATCTCTAAACATTTTCGTGTAGTTTAAAAACTATGAAACATGAAATCCCTTAAAACTCAATATTCTGGTCAAAATAACACTGATGATGCAAACATCCAAAAATCCCACTCCTGACCATTAGCAAGTATGTTCATTCTTCTCTCATTACTAAGATTTAACATATTTGTGACTAGAAAACGTATTGTTGTAAAATGAAGAAGACACATACCTTGAGAAATTTGAATTCCTTTGGACAACAGTAGAAGAGACAGAAGATGAAGACCTTTGAGGACCATAATTTAATTTTGGTGTTAGTTTGACAAAGTATGTACACTCATGCTACATCTGACTGTGTTATGAGCCTGGGGAAGATACAGCCTTTGGGACTGAGATGTTTGACCGGGTACAACCAGCAGACCGACAACGTGATATATACAGCTTTTTATGGCTCGCTTCTTTACATAAACTTCATCTAAGATTAACTTTTACCTGTTGGTATATTGTCCACATCAGCAAGAAAAAGTAACTACTCACTTTTTTGTAACACTGTAGCAGGAAGTTAACACTGTCTATGGCAAAAACCAGTGTTAATACAGTCTATATAGTTCCTGAAAATAGAGATGATCATGAGAATTTTTTACCAGCCTTTTTTTTATTAGTTCTTTACATCCTATAAAGAACCTTTAAGAACATAATTCAAATCTGAATGTTTTTTGTAAGAGTTGTGTACACAAAGGTAGTGTATAATGTGGTAAAAATATGGTATATGATGAGTGTATATGACAGCTGTTTAATTAATTGCAAGCAAATACAATATTTTTGCAATAAACATGATTGATATACCTTTGTAATTGCATACAGGAAAGGTGTTGGTGTACAATAGAAGTTCTTTAGTAATGTGTTGTAGGTGCTTTCTATATAAATGTGACATTTGTTTTGCACAACCACAGGGGTATGTCATGGTCTATCAATTCCACCCTGATTGAGAAGAACAAAAAAGATTATTACTAAATGAGCTTTATGGCAATTAATTGACTGAGACATTAGCTACAGCCATCAAACAAACTAAATATTGACAGCTTCTATATGTCTTTTTATTGCATTTTTCAATATGTGACCTTGTCACAGTATATCTGCTTAATTGGTTTACAGCACACATGAATATTGCTTTGAGACAAAGAAAAAGTGGTGAATATCTACTAGTGGCAAATGCTGTTTTGTAACATTTATCCTCCTCAGTAGAGAAAAAAACTGTAATCAAGCTACAGCTAAATCATATTTGGCCCATGGTGTTCTGGCAAAGGGTATATCAGCAATTCAACAAGTCAGATGTTATCTTCCCACAACACAAATTATCTGTTCCTTACAAACATGTGTTCCCAGCCACTCAAGCTTTAAACCATGTGTTTTTTCTAGCTGATATACCTGTTGTGCAGTCAGTGTTTCACTGTTCTTGCATGTTTCTGAGAAATAACGTTTGTACAATGCTTTGAAAACTGACACATACTCTGAATTATCTTTTACGTGAACATATCTACGGTGATATAGAATGATGTATTTGTTTGAGAGGAGGAACCCACAAGGACAATCTCGGGATTTTAAAAAACAACACCATTTTGTAAATGTAAATATATTTCGACTATTACTTTAAAGGGACACGCTGAATGTCTATTTCTTTAAAGCATTTTTACTTCTTTGGGACCAAATTCAAAAGGAAGCTGTGGCCGGGTTGACTCTGTGGTAGCGCAGGCGCACATGGACTGAGAGGTTTATGCCTCGACGAAGAGGTCTAGGATTCGAATCCGACCTGTGACGATTTCCTGCATGTCTTCCCCCTCTCTCTCACCTAGCTGTCCTGTCAAAAATTAAAGGCAGGAAAACCCAAAAAAGAATCTTTAAAAAAATTCTATTCTATTGACCTGCAGAAAAACACAACGGTCAAGTTTAGGCACTTGAATCCTGTGGACACACAAAACATAAAGCATACTGCTTGCATGTTGACCTTGTCTTCACGGCGCCCTCCAGTGGCAGAATGAAAGACAGCAGTGCACACTGCAACCACCTCTACACATGGCATACAGGGTGACAGGTATTTGACTTGACAATAATAATAATAATAATAATATAATAATAATAAAGTTTAATAATAATAATAACAACAATAATAATAATAATAATAATAATAATAAGTTGCTTAATAATAGATATGAACATCATAAGTAATGAAAAAAAAATAAGTCTTTATTTATTATTAAAATATGTTTTTAAATATATTTACATGGTTAAAATGAATTAAATATAAAGATGTATTTTGAGCGACAAAAACAAAATTATTTTTATTATTATTCATTTTGAATAACCGCTTGATTATTAATCGGACAAGAAAGTGACTCTCAGTTGAACAAAATAAAACATCAAACAATTTTAATTTAGTAAACATTTTACACAAATAATAACCTGAATTATATAGAGGGACCTAACATGCTGTGATTTGGAGGAATAAGTTGTTCATTTCTATTTGATAAAAAAGAACATCTCATTCACAAAAACTGAGTGAAACAAAAAATCGTTAAGAGAAGTTGTAAATGAGTGAGACATTATGTGAGCAATGATATCGAACAGCTCCTCATTTCTGGGTGTCAATGTCAATAAACAATTAGACATTCTTAAGAGAGTAATATTCTAATTAATTAACAATAATAATATTAACAACCTTTTGTAAAGACATACAGTGCAGATCATATTCCAAGGAAAGACAGGAATGATTTATGAAAGCTTATAATGGATCAGCATAGAGTTCACACTACTGAATAAGACCTATGCAACTGTTGTGCTTCTATTCCCACAACTCTCAGCATGATGGTGTTTTAATGGTGTACAGTTATTTGGGGAGGGGGAAGAGTTTTTGATCTAGGTAAATGTCACTGCAGGGTGAACCTTTGTTCATCCTCATTAATTCAACCTTCTTCCATCGTCGTGCATGTAGTAAGGGTTGCTGTGGCCTTGGTTCTGAGCATATGGGTTGACCTCAGGTCGATTCTGGGCATAGGGGTTGGTCTGGGGGCGAACCTGAGCATACTGATTGTCATCATGGTCGTTGTAGTAATGCTACAATGAAAAGAGAATTTCTTCATGAGAGAATTGCAAAACCAGCCATGTATATCCCAGATGTTAACTGCTCTTACTCTGCTGAATATTTTCTACTAACATTCTACTTTGGCTCTTTCTGTTCCATGAACTAAAACCCTTTTAGGAAATCGTTTTTACATTTTATACTTCTTTAATTAACCCTTACTACTCTCTGACGTTGCTCCTCTTTGTACATCAAACACACAGACGTATACTCACAGAGTTTCTCCCCTCAGGGATCATGTTTTGCCGGCTGGTGTTCAAAGTCATCTCCAGGTTGATCCTGCTGTCCAAGCTGTTGGTGTTTGTGGCCCGTGGGATCTTGGGTATCCCCAGCATTGGCAAAGGGTGACAGGCCGTTGTCTTGCCTGTTAACAGAGGTCGCCCGGCTGTTGGCTAAGCTGCTGTTAACCAATGGTTTATTGGCAGGAGGGTGGCTGATGTAAGGCTTCCCAATGTCTGCATTTTTGTTCATCTTGGAGCTTTTCTTTGAGGATCTAACAAAATAAAACAAAATAACACATTACTCTCTACTGTATCTTTATTTCTGCGTTAAAGTCATCATTACATTTGTGAATTGATTTTTCTATGACTCAAATGAATTCCCAATTACCAGGCTACCTTGACACGATAAAAAAGGTTCATAATTAATCTGATGGGTTACATAAAGGTTAATGTGTAGCGTACGTGAGAGATAAACATGGCAAAGACATGGCAGAGGCAGTAATGAATGACTAGAAGTGGTGAGTGAATAGATGAGAAACTCACTTGCGTGCCACTACAGGCAGAAGAATGAGTGTGATGAGCAGCAGTCCCCCGAGCACAGAGCCGACGATTACCAGCACCAGCTTCCATGCTAACAAAACACAATGAAAAGGACATCAATAACAAGGCTACGCTGTTGAAATTACTTTGATAACAACTTTCCTATGAAACAAAAATCTGCCAAGTGTTTCACAATACAGGCATCACAAAGGCATAGCAATAAAGAACACATCAAAGTCTGTTTACAGTTCTCATGAGAAAGTTATAAAGTCATTTATGGCTCCAGAGGGAGCTGCGCATAATCTGATAAATGGCCTGCAATTTAATCGCCATTTCAAAATATGTAAAAGGCTTACAACAAATGCCTACCCCTCTACTGGCATTGGTATCATGTAGCCTCTATACAAAATATGCTCAAAACATACAGTTAATAAACATACAGAATAAATATACACATACACGGGTGGACACCCTGTAGTACAATGTATATATATTGATTTTTATTATGTCTATTGTGTTGAAATGTTTCAGCAGGATTATATTTCCCCCAGAACAGATATTTCTTTCTTTCCAGGAGTTGCATATGAACATGATTTTGGGGAAGTACTTTTACTGCAATGCATACAGGGCAATTAGGACAGCACTCCCATTAACATTTTTTATTGCCACATATTTCTCAAAAATATAGCTACACAGGTTGGGTTAACTACAGGTACCCACAACCAGTACATTATATACATCCCATCAGAGGGAGCCACAACCTACACAGACACAATAAGATACCAAAGTCAGAACAACAAGAAAAATATGAGAAGAAAAAGAAGAAGAAAAAAATGAAATGAATAAGCATAAATGAAATTAAAAAAGAAAACCTTTTAAAATGAAAAAAACTTGAAAAAAATGAAATCCCCTCATTCATACTATTAAGAATGAGGGTGTTAAGAAAGTGTATCCAATATGCCTCCCTTTGAAGACGATTCTGTCCCCATTTCCACCTCTGTGGCATCTTTACCTGCCTCAATGTCCATGTAGTGTAGTTCACTCAAGCTGTGGTTATGACTAATTAAAGTGCTTGGCGACCCATGATTTATCATTGTTTATTATTTTCTTTTATTTTCTCATGGATTTCTTGCTGTTCTGACTTTAGTATCTTACTGTCAGGATAGGTTGTGGCTCCCTCTGATGGGATGCATTTGATGTATCATTATTATCAAATAGGGATTTCTCATGTTTATTGTTTAAAAGGATTGTCTGTTTTTGCCTTTACTGTCAAACACATGCTTTTATACTCACATTCATTGCAGTTAAAACCAGAATAACCAAATGGACAACTGAAAGACAAGAAGAATGGTTCATTTTATAATTTCATATGATTTCATTTATACCCAAGCTCTCTACAGACACAGGTCATATTTACTGTGGCTCTCTGCTTTTCCCTCCTCACTATGATTTACATTAAATGTTGTTGAAATATAATACGGTATATAATTGGATAGAAAAAAAAATGTTACACTCTGGATAATACTTTGACATTTAAACACTCACTTGACACATTTTTCGGAACCCTCAGTTTTTTGACCGCTGGGACAAGCTGCAAAAGTAGAAAAAGTTGAGGGAGTTTAGATACAAAAAAAGGTTATTATGTAAAACACACACACTTTATCTCTCTTGCACTCAATAAAGGCCCTTACCAATGCACATTTTGGTAGTGTAGTCCGTCTTAATGTAATTGTCCGAACAGGTGCAGTTAAACGATCCATCTGCCCATTTGCACGTTGTACTGCTCTCATCACAGGGCTTCTTAACACACAGGTTTGTATCTTTAAATTAAGGAAACAAAATAAGATAAGAGTCAGTACACCAAATTCAAATAAATACAGTGGTACAAAATTAAAAAAAAAACTAGATATGAACAATGGCCTGAAATATTCAGTATTCTGGTAGCAGTTGAGAAATACCATTATTAGTAAGACATTGTTAATCATTGGCTGAATGATACTCTGTACACTGTACAAAGATCACTATATGTGCTATGACAGAGGGCCTAGAAATACACTCGTAATCAGATTCATCACTGATAGCAGATGTGTGAAAACAGTGCTGGATGGTTGAAAAACAACCCGAGCCTTGCCGCACGCTGCTACGCTAACATTTAATATCTGAAATGCTCCAATGCCTCTACAAGCATGCTATTAAATTCCTTTTGAGACACTCAGAAGAACAATGTACAGTACATGTCTCTTTAGGCATTAAGAGAAAAACAAAACAGATACAGGCTTGAAATTACAGAAGAATAGAAGATAAAATAAAAACACTAAACCTCACTATGTTACAGTACTAGTATCTAACAGAATCACATAACTTTTTGATGCCAACACTATTTTCATGTATTATATGTATTACACTTTATTTTTTAATCACAGCAAGTGAAATTATCACTTGGCACAAAAGTGAGTGTAGTGTCTTAAAAAAAATCACAGCAATAGTAAATAGTAGTGAAATTCTGCATTTCACAGCCCTAACAGTGACATCCATGAACAAAAACCTTTAGCAGGACAAAATAAAACCAAACCATTTTTTTTTTCTACCTGAAATCAAACGTCTTGTTTGAATATTATTCTCACCATCAAACTGGATAAAGAAGTGACGTTTACACTTGATAGATAGACTTACCTTTAAATTCTGCATGTTTCAGAACACCGTCTCCACTGCTGGCTGTTTTGATCTTCTCTGTAACTTGTACTGTTGTGATTTCAGCCTGTTCTGTGAAGATGATCTCTACATCTGCACTGACCCCAGTCTCTGACCTTGACCAAACTTTACTGGCTTTATTGGGCCTATATAGACAAAAATCACACTTAATGATGATTATATTCTGCAATTATGAAGTGCAATATGCTGTAAGTGGACTGTAGGAAGTGTGGTTCTAGATTGATAGACAGTCAGATGGTAAACACTATTGTGACTCTGACTTACTGGAGTGCCAACACTGTAGATTCAGAGTAACCCATCAAGTCTTCGAAAACATTCAACAGCTGTGTTTTGGAGAAGAAGAAAAAAACATTTTGTTTAGGGCATCAGCTGACAGCCCCTTTAGATAAATTTCACTCCTGGGATTGATAGATATTATCTAACAACAAAGTACATTCATTACCACATGCATGAACTTCAATACCTGAGTATAGCACTGGTGAGTTAATTGAACTATCACTGGCATTAAGTCTTTGCTGTTGCATCAGATATAATGCAACGGCCACAGTTAGTTAGCTGTGATCTACAGGAAAATTAAATGTGTGCAAATCATGGATAAATGTGTCACTCCTTGCAAAGTAGATGAGGCATATTTAAACAACACAAGGGGTGTGCTTTACCTGAAATGTATTCCAAAAAAGTAAAATAAAAAAAAAGGAGAGGGGTTTTTGCTTACCGCTTCAGTAATTTCTTTTGAGGTAGATTGGAATTCTGGTGATGTATTGTCAGACATTGTTTCCTTGTATGTTAATTCAATCAGGATTAGTTGTCCAGGGAAAACTTTGGCTAAAATAGGAAAATATAATCTTAGGAAAGTTGTATACACTCCTGTTATAACCAATTATTTAAAATAATAGTTTAACTATGTGGGAAATCCAATAAATAAAGGCGGTTAGCTTAGCATTGAGACTTAAGACAAGGCTAGCATGAAAAAGTCTCTGCCTAGCAACCTCAAAGTAAAGACAGGACAGCTTAAATTGTTTTCTTAAACAATTGAAGTATAACTGGTCTTCGAAAGGTGCTAATCATTTTGACCGACCTGATATTCTTTAAGTGTGTTATATAGTTTGTTTGTGTATGTGATAGATGTATAATGTACAAAAAAACACATTTCACTCCAAATTAAGCTTTCTCTTCCCATAGACAGCACTTGTTCTGCATGTAAACATATCCTAGTAGACCCCAAGAGTACAAATATGATGCTGAAAAGGAGTATAATAGGGGCTTACAGTAACACTTCTCAACAAGGTCCTCCTACATCCCACAGGTACAGTCCTAGACTTTTATATTATAATTCATTAAGTCACTTTCTCATGGAGTGAAAACCTCATAGAGGTGGTACGCAAACAAATACTTACCACTCTCACATCTTCTGCTGTCATAATTGTAGTTCTCACCAACCAAGCACAAGCATGCAAATGTTTGATTGTAACGAGGCACACAGGTGCTCCCATCGCCACATGGGTTTCCATCACAAGGGTCTTTAAAGGCAAAAGATATAAATAACATGCACACAAAGATATAAGGGTTTACAGATATAAAACAATGACATCTTGGAAACAGAGTAAATTACTTTTTGGACACAGGTGAACTTACCTGGAAGCTTTGTTGTTGTTGCAGTAGGTGTAGTTGTAGCAGCCGGACCTGCTGTAGTTGTTGTTGGGGTGGTAGCTTCTGTAGGTTTTGTGGGCGTGGTAGCTTCTGTAGGTTTTGTGGGCGTGGTAGCTTCTGTAGGTTTTGTTGGGGTGGTAGCTTCTGTAGGTTTTGTGGGTGTGGTAGCTTCTGTAGGTTTTGTGGGCGTGGTAGCTTCTGTAGGTTTTGTGGGCGTGGTAGCTTCTGTAGGTTTTGTGGGCGTGGTAGCTTCAGTAGGTTTTGTGGGCTTGGTAGCTTCTGTAGGTTTTGTGGGCGTGGTAGCTTCTGTAGGTTTTGTTGGGGTGGTAGCTTCTGTAGGTTTTGTGGGTGTGGTAGCTTCTGTAGGTTTTGTTGGGGTGGTAGCTTCTGTAGGTTTTGTGGGCGTGGTAGCTTCTGTAGGTTTTGTGGGCTTGGTAGCTTCTGTAGGTTTTGTGGGCTTGGTAGCTTCTGTAGGTTTTGTGGGCGTGGTAGCTTCTGTAGGTTTTGTGGGCGTGGTAGCTTCTGTAGGTTTTGTTGGGGTGGTAGCTTCTGTAGGTTTTATATTTTATATGTTATTTTTTATATTTTATGAAATAAAATCCAAAATAATGGTATGAGATAAATGTATTTAATTAAAATAAAAGTAATTTGAAAAAAACTAAAATACATTATATACATATGGGTATTATCACATTTTAGGCATTTAGTAGCCTTAATATGGGTCTGACCTTAACCCCCTTATAATGAAAGACAGGACATGACATGTTATTCACTTGCATTTAGCCAAAGACCGTGATTAGGCTAACTGTTGTACAATTTTTTCTATAGTTTAAACCTGGGGATAAAAATTATTTGAGAATAAAATGATATATTAAATAATATATTTTAAGTATTTTGAATACACAAATAAAAGCCCCTTAAAGGGGCTGTACTCGATATTCAAAAAAAATAAGTGGTCTGGGATTGCCTCCACAGAGCTCTCACAGACCGCTACCAATTCGTCAAATACTGATGCTTTCACTGTCACAGCCCTGTGCGTATGATACCGACGCACAAGGCACTCACAAACTAACATGGACGCATGGCCTAACCAGCTATCAAAACAAAGAACAGAGAAGCTCATGTTGAAACACACAGAGGTAGTGTGACTTCATTTTCTGCTCAGGACGCCATTACTCCACTATATCTTTACATAGCAAATATTTTTTTGTTATTTTGTACAAATTACATCCTATTTTTTTTGTCCAGCAAAATACAACTGACAAAATACTCAAAAGTAAATAAATACATATTTTAAAAACATTTAATTGAAATACGGCCCATCTCTGGCTACAGTTGTGGAAGTCGGACCTGCTGCTGAGACTGTACAACAGTACAATGTACCAGTTAGTAAATAATAACCTGCTGATTGCCAAAGTGTTCACTTACAACTAACTTTGAAATGGCTAACAAATTTGACGACAAAGAAAATCAACACTACCAAAACAATCAGGTTTCCCCAGTACAGCTTTATGACCCAGCACCATGAATATATGGGTTTATAGGCAGTGCTTTTTCTTGACCTGAAGCTAAAAAAGGATTAACGGTCCTATGGCATGACAATTTCACTTTATGATGAATTTTAACATTAATGTGAGTTCCCCTAGCCTGCCTATGGTCCCCCAGTGGCTAGAAATGGCGATAGATGTAAACCAAGCTCTGGGTATCCTGCTCTGCCTTTAGGACCTTTAAAAATAGCAAGGAGAGATATACAGTTTAAAAGGTGGATGGTTAACTAGGCGTGGCCCTGCCATATATTACATAGATAGCTTAAGAAAACGTCCAGCTGTTCACTGTGTAAGACTAAGCATTGTTGTTTTACTGTTGTAATCATTGGATCATTAGGTTTGTGGCATCACTATCCGATGTTGGATACATTGAAGTTGAGACATGAAATAAGTATAATTGACATATTGTTCTGCTTTTGGTCTAAAAACAATATCCTAGACATATTTGCACTGTGGAATAATTTCGGATTTAGAAGAAATGAAGGCTCTCAGATAGGAAAGTCCCAGTTCAGTGACAAATTCAGAAGCAGTTTATTAGTGTGTGCCAAAAAGACTACACGCTAAATCACATCCAAATTAAGGATACAGGATTTTGAGCAGTATGTCACATTTGTATTGAGGTTGTGAGGAAATTAATGAAAAATATCAAACAAAGACATAAATTGAAATGCAATGCACATTGTTACATGTCTTTCCTTTGTATATATGCAAATAGGATACAAAACAAGGGCCAAAGAAGGTCTTTTACACTAATTAGGTCCGTTCATATAAAAATAACAGGTCCAACGTCTGCAAAATAAAGCTTACTCAAAGCTTATTTAAGCTTCACACATGTAAAGCATTAACCAGACTGGAGGGTCTAAGGGGAACAAAGAGACTTCCTTGATTGGAATAGACTTCCAACAGAAGGTAAAGTAACAACAGGGTCATAAGGTAAATTCAGATTGTCTGCATCAACACAGTAGTTAAATATTTGCATTTGATTGTGTGTGTGTGCGCGCCAAACCAATCCAGTAAAAATGGCCAAGCTTGAAGCAATTGTGCAAATTGTTCCTTCATTATGAATGTTGATTTTTTGATAGCTAGATTTTAAATTTTAAACAAAACTGAGGTAAAAGAGATTACATCTGAAAACAGGCTGTTGAGAGAATTGGTATTTAAAGGAACAATGTTGTTTCAGCAGTCAGCCTACATCATCACTTTAATTTTTCATCACTGGATCTAGATTTAATAAGTCATGCAATGCCATAAATCTTCTTTATAAGTATTGCTATCTGATAAAAGGCCATTTAAACAAACGCTGTGTTTCTCTGCTTTGGGTAGCGACTTATGTAAACCTAAAATCCAGTTACCTTTCAAGACATAATCTATATAATTGGACTGAAAGACAATTATAAAGTTTACCTGATGTCCACATTTTCCACTTATCAGAGACTAACGACAAAGATTTATAAAATGTTTAGGATTTAAAGTTCATGTAAAAAAATCAGGCTACTTACCAAGACAGGCCACAATTAGCCAAAGGACTGAGAGGATTTTTAATTTTTGAGCCATTGGAAAATAACTTGCTGTCAAATCTTCACCACAAGAGAGAAAGCCAGAGCAGGCTATGAATGGAAGAGGCTTTAGTGCTCAGGTGTCCTCCACAGGCAGTTTTACTGTAATCATTAGCCACTCCCCTGAGGACAGCACTGTGTGCTAAAGTACATTTCCTGAACAGAAAAGAAGACTTGTTGTGCCCACTTTCCATGTCTACCAAGCCATTTATCTGTTTATCAATCTTTCATGACATATATGTGTATCTCCCAGTTTGTTTTTGTTAGTGTCCAGAAAGTGTGTCAGATCTAAGAGCTATACAAAGGCTTGTCCAGGCTAAGACAGGAGTGACTATAGCCATCAAAAACACAACCTCAAATTTGATCCAGAGAAAATCCAACGAATAGAACAGCTGGCCATGCTGTTTGTTTGACATAGGATCTTAATGAGTGTAGTTGAAATTATCTCAGCAACCACTTACTGAATCATCAGAAACCCTCTTAAAATTTCACTAAAAAATGCTTTTTTATCCTCCTCATTACATCGTCATTGCTCCCATAAAAACCCAACAAAGTACTCAAATGTTTTATAGGCCAACTTGAGAGTCAAACCTGAGATGGTTCATTGGCTGGGCAGCCACTCAAGGGACGTTTTTGAATTGATGCTACATTAAATAATCAAATCAATAGTATTACCTTGAATATAGCAGTTAATGGTAATTAAGTAATGGTAGACTAACTGTGAAACAATTAACTAAAGCAAAGGTCAGGTCACATTCCTCCAATATTACCAAAACGCAAAGCTTCCCATATGGTACAATAGATAATATGAAGCAATCAAAAACCTGTAATTGAAATATAATTAGTTCATCAATACATTTGTTTACCACACAGATTAATACATACAGTACTTTTCTATTATTTTTCTTTAATTGTATTTTGCTAATTAGTTTATAAATGTCTGTCTTACGATTCTACACATCTTTTTTCTTCTGCTTTTAGGACAGGTCATATGTTTGGCACAGTTAATATTAATAATGTAATTAATGTTGTCATGGAATCATACCAGTTTTTTTAAATAAGGAAGAAGCTTTAAAGCATAGAATAGTTTACTGACAGAGGTTATCATCATTGTGCAATATCAAACACATTACACTGGCACCAAGTTTCCTGTCTCAACTTATCTCCATAGAAAACATGTCAAACAGAATTGGAGGATTTGTACAACATAAACGAAAAAGAAAATTTTACCTCAGTTTATTGACAAACAATGTATGTTTACTTGCTTCAATATTCATGCAGCGCTGTTGGTCAGTTCATTAAAATGTTCAGCTTCTTTCTAGGGTAAATAGCACTTTTATTTTGTACATCTCAGCCTCAGACTTTATAAGTTACTTACAACATGTAAGTGATGAACAGGAGGGAGAAAGATTACATTCCTTGCCAGTCATTTTATGAATTTATGGCAGTTCCACCAGTCATCATTCAACCCAGAGACTTTAACAAACATGAGTTCTTCAAAGGACTAATTGAAACATAACAGTGTCCATACTACACCACGTAAGAAACTGCATCCATGAAGCCAATTACTAACAAAAGTTTAAAAACTGTCACTTCAGAAAGTAGTTAAACCCATTTAGAACTGTCTTATCGGAAACTATGTGGCCAATAAAACAGCTTGTGACGAAGGATTATGTGACCTTTGATTTAAAGACGTCATAAGATGTGAGATAATACGATCTTGTTGGTAGCAACAGCTAAAAAGGTTGACAAGACCTTATCATGAAAGTTGGAACATTTGGAAAATCAAAATGTGTTTTAAACGTCACCTCAAGAATGTTAACCTGAAGTAATGTTTTAAATTATTTGAAAGTTCAAAAAGAGCTATCATCCTATCACCACCCATAAAATTATATGCTCTCAAAGTTGACTTTGATCCCAGTCGCATATCTGAATTAACACATGACGAAAGTCTTGCACCACGTCAGTGTCATCATGCGCATCAGTGGAAAAATGTCTGTTGTCAAAAACAGGTATGTTTTCAACCCAGTTTCCAGGCTTTGCGGTCAAAACAACAAATGTGCTATAATACATTTGAAAACATACCTGTTTCAGTCATTTTTCTGCTAATGCACATGATGAAATATGAAAAACACATTTGCTTAGACAATTTAGGGCTTCCACATTAAATGCAAAATAACAATACTATTAATAATATTAATATTTTTTTTTATGATTAACTATTTTAAAAAACAAACAAAATATAAGACCTACAACTCACAACATGAACACAACACCCCCCCCCCCCCACTGTCATCACCACCCACCCAAGAAAAGATGACACAGTAACCACAACATTCCAGACCATTCAACAAAATTGTAACAAAATAGACAATAAACCAAATAAACATGAATGAGAACACCATGCCCATCACACGTCTCTCCCCAGCACAAAGCTTCTGAGGAGCCCTCCAAAAAGTTCAGATATTTTCCCCATTTTCTAGTATACACATCCAATCTGGCAAACCGTTCATACATTTTTTCAAACGCCGCCACCATCTCACAAGCACACTCATTGGTTTTTAAACAAATGTCTTCAAAACACTGGATTGGAACCTCCTATCATTTCCAATGATAGTCCTTACTTTTCACCCAACAATCAACATAATAAATGGTATCCAATACTATATTAAGACCACATTTTTTTCATAAATCCCACTGCTTTGCAGAACAAAAAGGATTTCACTATTAATTTTTTCCTCACAATCCTTTAACAAGTGTTAATTTCTCCATAAGTGAATTTTAAATTTTTTACATGATGTTCACCTTAACAATTTATTTCAGAGCAAGTAAATTCTATATTCCTGCAAATTAAGACATCTAGTATAATTCTCCAGCTACATTTTTCACCTGGAGGTTTTATGAACATGTTGCCGTGAGTCAACAGAGGTGCGACCACAGAGTAATAACTGCCTCTGGGTCCTCTTGCTAACTGTAAGTCCAAAGTGACTTACAGTTGTGGCCATCCTAAACCCCACCCAACCTGCTGTTCCTGGCAATGACGATGTGATTTGAGTTGAACATGATGTTCTTGAGGGTGAGGGAGAGCGATTGATACCAGCTTATCAAATAAATGTAGTAGAGTAAAAAGTACAATATTTGCCTTTGAAATGTAGTGGAGTAGAAATATTAAGTAGCAGAAATGGAAATACTCAAGTAAAGTATAAGTACCTCAAAATTGTACTAATGTACAGTACTTATGTACATGTACTTAGTTACATTTGACCACTGATTAAGTGTCTTTTTCCCCACTTCAATGTTTACTAGAAAAAAGATTCTCTGTTCTTTTTACTCTTTCTACAGTATCAATTTCCAAAGTCTCAGTCCTGGCTAAGATCCTTGAATCCCAGAAAAAATTTAAAATTTACAGTTACAATAAAACAGTTTCTACTTGATAATAATATTATTACTGATTTATAATCTGGTGTTAGACCTGGCCACAGTACCATTACTGCTGCTATGGTTGTGACAAATTATCTCATTTGTGCCTTGGAAAAAAACAGCATTGTGCTGCCTTATTTGTGGATCTATCTAAGGCATTTGACTCAGTGGAGTGCATGTTGCTGCTGAACAAACTTAGAATGGTGGGTTTGGGTGGATTAAATGGTCCAGACATTATTTTGTAGATCAAACTCAGTGTGTCCATGAAATAGGACACATACTAATTTTATTGAGATAACTAAAGGTGTTGTTAAAGGTGTTGTTCTCTATTTTTATCTCCGCCAAAGAGGTTATGTTTTTTGGCTTGGTTTGTCTGTCTGTGCGTCAACAGGATTTTCATGAAACCATGAAAAGGATGAAGCAAGAGCCAAGGAAAAACTCATTACATTTTGTAACAGATCCAAATCACTGGGTGGACACACAAATTGTTTCTCGCTTTCATAATTAACATTGCAAAATAGGGCACAGGGGACTGAATTGGGATCCCGCCAGACGACACAAATTCCACGGGAGCGGGCAGTTTTAACAGAGACTGTTATGAAATTTTGCTGCTGGCAAGAGCCATGGATGTTGTCAGTGAGCAGATGGTTAAAAAAAAATAAACTGTGGGTCCCGGGATTTAGAAGATTAAAGCAGGCCATGAACTCCTTGCCGGCTGTACAGTCCCACTTTAAGATAGCTAGTTTTAAGGGGAAATATCTTGGTGCCCTTCTTGTTATAAATGATTTGGGTAAGGACATTCAAGTTAAAATACACCTCTATGCTGATGACACTGTCATTTATATGCATGCTCCCTCCATAATACAGGCGGTGGAGGAGATTCAGACTCCCTTTAACTGCATTGGTATATTTTTATTTTATGCATTTATAAATTTAAGGGAATCATACAGAATGTTGTGATGGAGGCATGTGGTGTTTTTTCTTGAGAGGCTACTGTGTTAAATAGCTGTTCTTCTGTTTTATTGTGAATTTTGTCATGTTGTACATGTTGTATTTTAATATGTTGTGATTTTGTACTACTGCTACATTGGCAAGGCATCTCTTTTAAAAAGAGATTTCTGATCTCAATGGGACTTCCAAAACAAAGGCAACTAGTGTATGGTTTAGGTTAGGGAAAGATTGTGGTTATAAACTACGGTTAAGGAACGGTCAAGGTCAGGAAACTATAACACTTGGTTACGTTTAGGGATAGATCATGGTTGAGGCTGTTTCTCTAACTTATCTGAATAGTGATTTGTTTGGGCTGAGCACTGGATTCACTTGTTATTTATACTGAGATAAATAGAGTAAGTAAAGAGAGAACACAGTTTGCTACTGAAAAGTGTATTCAAACAATAAAAAAGGGTTGAACCTGCTGATCAATATTTTATACAAAAGACAAAGAGGCAATGGCCCTGAACAGTGCAACACTATGGCATCTCTTCAGTGTCTAGGAAACAGTTTTTACACAGCCATCAAGGTCAACAGTGTGAAAACAAAAGAGTCTTGTTGTTAGCACCCTTTTTATTGTTGTTTTTAGTTTTTACTACAAAACATTCATTTAACACCTAGTGGTTAGTAAGTAGATTCTGATTTAAGGTACAAAACATAATTATAACCCAACAGTATATAATTATTATATTATTATTGTCATTGCACAGTAAAGTACAGAGACAATGAAAATGCAGTTTAGCATTTAACCAAAAGGGCAAAAAGCAGTAAAAGTACAAGGTAATAAACAGTAATATATACTGTAGAATAAATATAGAATAAACGATAAGGGGTAGATGAATATGCTATATGTACAGTATGAACAGTGTGAGAGGAATACGCAAAAGTAAGCAGGCAAAATATACAGAAAGGTACAAAGCTTCCTCACTACCTGTACTTTCACCTTTGATACTCAAGTACACATTGCGGCTCATACTTCTGTATTTTTATTGAGGTAAAATTTTGTGTGCAGAACTTGAAGTGTTTTTAAATTGTGGTATTGCTACTTTTACTTAATCTGTATACACATGCTGTTGGGTGACTTGTCCTTCAAGACAGGGTCATGCAACGTTAAAACAACAGCAGCCCTCACCGGCAGGTTTGTTTACACTTCCGTTGGCGAGTTTACCAATGTTCTCTTGGGAAACAACAGAAAAGACACAAGAATAGATTAAACACATCACTTGAAAACAAAAAACCTCTTCTGCTGCACTTGTGTGTTTTGAACACGTCGTTAACGTTGTGAAACGGTCGCGGTTTGGTTAGGTTTACGCACAAAAACTACTTACTGGTAGTTAAGTTTAGAGAAAGATTGTGGGTTCAGTTAAAAGCATGTATTGGTTAAAATCATATATATATATATATATATATATATATAAAAAAAAGATGGACAACTCCACTTCCTCCCACTGTACAAATGTGAAGTCAAAATATCTTGGAAACGGGCACCGCCATCTTGTAATATTTGAGCCAGAGTCTTTTGTTTGATCTGGTTAAAGTTTAATGCACTTTTGAGTTACATTCTTATTGGAAAGGGCTGAATCTCACCTTTCTTCATATGTAAGATGTCAGAAAGTAGAAAGGATATGACACAACCAAAAAGATATGATGCACAAGGCAACCATATGGTGAAGTGTCAGTACTAGCGTTACAGGAAAATCAAAAACACATATTAACTAGAAGGACATTCTCCGCCAAGGCACGCCCTATCTCACAATGTTAATGCAGTGTATATTTTCCCAGTCAGGGAACTAATTTTTCCGATTATTCCGACACCACATGAATGCAGCACAAATGCCCTATCTTCGCCCTATGTTAACGAAAGTGAAAAAATAATTTCAGTGTACACCCTGTGATTAGGATCCACTCCAAAATGTAATGGGTTCTTCCTCTGCCCATGCTACACCCTTCCAGTCTAAGTTTCACGAAAATAAAGCCAATAGTTTTTCTATAGTCCTGTTGACAGACTAACTAACAAACCAACAAACAAACAAATGATCAAACCGAAGCGGAAACATAAAACCCAATACTCTATAATAAAATAATAAATATAATATATAACAATCTCAATTTGATTATGATATTCATGAATGTTTAATGTTCCTCAAATTTAAAACCAGTTTCAAGTTATTTATTGTCATGTGCACAACAATTACAAGAAGCAGTTGTTGACAATGTAAATCTTGGATCTAGGGCTCTCTCCTAAAACAAGTAAATACAAATCTAAGACATGATAGTACAGTTAAATTATAGGGCTAAAATGTAAACATGAATAATAAATGAATGAACTGAATGTTATTTGAATGTAAGCAGGTATGTAGTAAACATATATGCATAAGAGAAGAAATAAATATATCTATAGGGAGGTGTTAACAGTTTGTATAAACAGTAAGTAAGTGCATAAGGTAACAGAGGTGACAGAACTTTCACCATTGCAGCCCCCTCCCTCTGGAACTCCCTACCCATACACATCTGAGACTGTACTGACCTGGACACATTCAAAACACTAATCAAAACACACCTCTTCAGATTAGCTTTCCACATACAATAGTCACCTGATACTTACTGGTTTTATTGTTTTTAATTGCTTTTAATATGCTTGTTTTATTATTTATTATTATCTGTTTTTTGTGCTATGTGTGCTGGTTTTACTGTAAAGTGTCTTTGAGTACCATGCAAAGCGCTATAAATATGTATATGTATAAAAGGTATTATTATTATTATTATTATTATTAAAGTGACAGTAACAGTGTAATGAAAAAGTGATGAGTTCAAATGTATGTTTCCTTTCGTTGGACCAACAATTTGTAGACTCTAAAAACATTATGTTTTTTCTCTTATTTTGGTAAGAGTGCTCTCGGCCTCTCGCAAAATGTTCTCTTACTAAGGAGGAGACCAAAAATAAGAAAACATTGGTGAAAATATGAGAAAATGTGTTCTTATATCACTTCCTGCATGAGAACCATTATCTGGGCAATGATATCGGACAGCTCCTCATTTCTGGGTTTCAATGCCATTAAACAATTAGATATTCTTAAGTGAGTAATATTTTAATTTATAACAATAGTAATATATAATAATACTGAGAACCCTTTAAAAAGACTTACAGACAGTGCATCTCATATCCCAAACTTTCACAAAGATAAATGAAGGAAAGACAGGAATGATTTATAAAAGCTTATAATGGATCAGCATAGTGTTCACACTACTGCACAAGACCTATTACATCACATGTCATTTAGCTGACCCTTTTATCCAATGCAACTTACAATTACTATATATGTCAGAGGTTGCACGCCTCTGGAGCAACTATCGGTTAAGTGTCTTGTTCAGGGACACATTGGTTGATGTATCGCAGTGGGAAATTAACCCAGATCTCCCACACCAAAGGCATGTGTCATATCCACTGCGCCGTCACCAACCTATGCAACTGTTCTGCTTCTGTTTATACAACTCTTACCATAATGGTGTACAGTTATTTGGGAGGGAAATGTCACTGCCGGATGAACCTTTGTGCATCGTCATTGATTCAACCTTCTTCCATCGTCGTACATGTAGTTAGGGTTGCTGTGGCCTTGGTTCTGAGCATATGGGTTGATCTGAGGTCGATTCTGGGCATAGGGGCGAGTCTGAGCATAGAAGCTGCTCTGGGGTTGAGTCTGAGCATATGGGTTCATGTCATCATGGTCGTTGCGGAAACGCTACAATGAAAAGAGAATTAGAAAACCAAGCTTACGCCAAATTTTCACTTCTTTTATTCTGCTGAATATTTTCTACTAACATTCTACTTTCTTTCTGTTCCATGAACTAAAACCCTTTTTACATTTTATACTTCTTTAATTTGCCCTTACTACTCTCCCTCTTTGTACATCAAACACACAGACGTATACTCACAGAGTTTCTCCCCTCAGGGATCATGTTTTGCCGGCTGGTGTTCGAAGTCATCTCCAGGTTGAGCCTGCTGTCCCAGCTGTTGGTGGTTGTGGCCCGTGGGATCTTGGGTACCTTAGGTAGGGTAGCATTGGCAAAGGCTGACAGGCCGTTGGCTTGCCTGTTAACAGAGGTCGCCTGGCTGTTTGCTAAGCTGCTGTTAACCAATGGTTTATTGGCAGGAGGGCGACTGATGTAAGGCTTCCCAATGTCTGCATTTTTGTTCATAATGGAGCTCTTTGAAAATCTAACAAAAATAAAACAAAATTGCACATTACTATCTACTGTTACTGAATCTGAATTTCTGCATTATAGTCTTCATTACATTTGTACATTTTTCTATGACTCAAATTAATGGCAAAATATGTGTGTATCTAAAACTAAGGGCAGGCAAGCGTAAGTTAGAGAGAAACATGGCAAAGATATGGCAGAGGCAGTAATGAATGACTAGAAGTGGTGAGTGAATAGATGAGAAACTCACTTGCGTGCCACTACAGGCAGAAGAATGAGTGTGATGAGCAGCAGTCCCCCGAGCACAGAGCCGACGATTACCAGCACCAGCTTCCATGCTAACAAAACACAATGAAAAGGACATCAATAACAAGGCTACGCTATTGAAATTACTTCAATAACAACTTTTCTATGAAACAAAATCTGCAAAGTGTTTCACAATACAAGCAAAGCAAAGTCATAGCAATAAAGAACTCCACTGATTTCACACATCAAAGTCTGTTTACAGTTCTCATTTGAAAGTCTTTCATGGCTTCAGAGGGAGCTGTGCAAAATCTAATAAATGGCCTGCAATTTAGTCACCATTTCAAAATATGTAAAAGGCTTACAATACAAATTCCTTGCCCTCTATTAGCATGGGAATCATGTAGCCTCTATACAAAATCTACTCAAAACATACATTACAAATATACACATGCACAGGTGGACATCCTGTAGTAAAACAAGTGTGGCGGACCACTGCAACGCCGGATTGCCTAGTTCAACTTTATCAAATTGGCAACCCCAAATAAAATTGCTTATTTTATTTGCCATGTATTGATATTAATGAAATATCTATTTTCCTATGTCTAATGTGTTGAAATGTTTCAGCAGCAACCTTTTTGCATTCGTGGACAGATGTGGACTTGTACTAGTCACGCAGCCACGGTTTTGTGTGCATTGTTGTGGACATATGCAAGCCACTTTCCTAGGAGTATAGTTTTTACCTGTTTAACTAATGGTATTAAACTGTAAAAAAAAATCAAAATTAACGGTTAATTTTTAAGGTCATAAATCAATTTTTTTATGTGTGTTGTCAACTATGTAGTAGCACTATTATCAAATAGTGATTTCTTATGTTTTTTTTGTTTTTTTAAATATTGTCATTATGCAATTTTGTAGTTGTTGTTTTTGCCTTTGCTGTCAAACACATGCTGTATACTCACATTCTTTGCAGTTAAAACCAGAATAACCAAATGGACAACTGAAAGACAAGAAGAATGGTTAATTTTACAATTTCATATGATTTCATTTATACCCAAGCTCTCTACAGACACAGGTCATATTTACAGTGGCTCTCTGCTTTTCCTTCCTCACTATGATTTACATTAAATGTTGTTGAAATATAATAAGGTATATAATTGGATAGAAACAAATTTTAAAAAATTTCTGAACATTCTTTTACATTTAAACACTCACTTGACACATTTTTCAGAACCCTCAGCTTTTTGACCACTGGGACAAGCTGCAAAAGTAATAAAAGTTGAGCGAGTTTAAATGAAGAAAGGTTATTATGTAAAACACACACACACTTTATCTCTCTCGCACTCAATAAAGGCCCTTACCAATGCAGATTCTGGTTGTGTAGTCCGTCTTAATGTAATTGTCCAAACAGGTGCAGGTAAACGATCCATCTGCCCATTTGCACGTTGTACTGCTCTCATCACAGGGCTTCTTAACACACAGGTTTGTATCTTTAAATGAAGGAAACAAAATAAGATACCAGTACGCCAAATTCAAATAAATACAGTGGTACAAAATAAAAAAATAACTACATGATGTGAACTGTAGTCTGAAATGTTCTATGCTGACAGAAGTTGAGAAATACCCTTATTAGTAAGACATTATTACTCATTGGCTGAATGATACTCTGTACACTGTACAAAGATCACTATATGTGCTATGACAGAGGGCCTAAATATACACCTATAATCACATTTTTACAGAAGTTTGGCCCATTGGTTATCTTATATATACATATATATATATATATATATATATATATAAATCTGTCTGTTTCAATATTAGTTAGATAAATCTCACCATCAAACTGGATAAAGAAGTGACGTTTACACTTGATAGATAGACTTACCTTTAAATTCTGCACCTTTCAGAACACCGTCTCCACTGCTGGCTGTTTTGATCTTCTCTGTAACTTGTACTGTTGTGATTTCAGCCTGTTCTGTGAAGATGATCTCTACATCTGCACTGACCCCAGTCTCTGACCTTGACCAAACTTTACTGGCTTTATTGGGCCTATATAGACAAAAATCACACTTAATGATGATTATATTCTGCAATTATTAAATGCAATATGCTGTAAGTGGACTGTAGGACGTGTGGTTCTAGATTGATAGACAGTCAGATGGTAAACACTATTGTGACTCTGACTTACCGGAGTGCCAACACTGTAGATTCAGAGTAACCCACCGAGTCTTCGAAAACATTCAACAGCTGTGTTTTGGAGAAGAAGAAAAAAACATTTTGTTTAGGGCATCATCTGAAAGGGAATGCACAGCCCCTTTAGATCAATTTCAGATATTGTGGTGCAACATACATTACCACACACATCAAGTTTAATACCTGAGTGTAGCACTATGGCGTTATATATGTGCCTCATTCATGAGCAAGTAATTGTATGTTTTGAACAGAGATAACTATATTTTGCAAA